>NC_081191.1:63265321-63495321 GCF_902713425.1 Acipenser ruthenus | reverse complement strand
ATTTATTATGCAAGAAACTCGCACATATTATGTGTTACATTACTTCTGCAAGTTAACGGAGTCGTCTATTTTGATACGTACACATTTAAATAATTTAAATGAAAATGTATTAGTTGTAAAATACTATAAAAGCTTGAGCTGCATCATTTACAAATTAATACCCATTGTGTAGTTTATTCTCTTCCGAATGGAATACCCGCGGCTACAATTTACTCAACGGAACATATAGCGGTAATGGTGATCAGCAAATTATACTCCCCAAAAAAAAACTATATCAATTATTCATTTCCTAAAAATACAGAATCTTAATTTCAAACAGACCAGTATGAAATGCTATTGTGCTGTTATTATGTACAATTATATCAAACGATGAAGGAAACGTGGTGCCTTATGTAATTTTAGGCACAGAGCTGTGGCGGTCATTTTTGAACATTTCTCAGTTCAATTATGCCCAGATTCAAAAGCACTTTGGGCAAGTTGCAGATGTGAGCGTGGAGTATAATAAAACCTGTAATAAAGCAAGTTAGTACAATCCACCCGGAATCATTGACATCAGGCACAATTAGCAGGGACATAAATTCAAGGCAAAATGGAAAATGTTGTGTTCTTATTCAAGATCCAGGAGAGTACATAACGTTACAGTGATTTTTAAGGTACTACAGGACTGCATAATACACAAGTTCACCTTTTGGTTGCTAATTTGTAAATATTGTCAGATATTAGATTTCCTGTCAATTTTTGTATTAGAAGGCACGACTTCATTTGTACTCTTTAACGGCGTAAAAGCTGCACCAAGAATCACCAATCAGTGCTGATATGTAGAAAATAATTCATTTTATTCAAAGGTGTACTTTTTTTTATTTTTTATTAAAACAATAACAAAAAATAAAAGTTATCGAAAACAGATTTTTTATTATTCATCTCGGCGCTGTATACAGATACAATCACAATTTGGCTTTTTTTCCCCTTAATTTTATTACAATAAATATTTGACGTGTATATATTGGGTTATGTGTAACAAGGACTCGCAAAACAATAACTAAAGTGATATTTTTTAAATCATTGCTGCATCAACCCCTTTAACAGTATTTTTTTTTTTTGTAATGATGTTACAGCATGTTGAGGATCAAGGCATTAACATCCCAGACCAAACCGTAATTAAGAAAGGTAAGCAATTTCCTTCAAAATACCAAACGTGTTTCTACAGGCTGTAGATCATTCGCGAGGCTTACATTGTGCACTCTTGTCTTACAGTTGAAGCTTGAAATGGTAGACAAGAAGGCAATTTTTATTCTATGCTTTTATTTTTTTCTAGAAATAGTTTATTATCTTCCCATTATTAACGTCAGTGCTCAGAATATTTATTCTAATAATATTGACAAAGTCATGTAACAGCTGTTGATAACACTAGATATTGGTAACTTCCCATTTATTTAGTGTCGGAATGTATAGGTTTTTGAAGGTGTTGAATACATGGTGACATTTAATATATTTTTCATACCCAAGTCTCTTGCGTACTCTGCATTTTGTTATTGCTTCCAGATTTTGTACATTGGATTCCAATAGTGGACGAATTCTGATTTATATCAGTGACTGTAATGTTTTATTTTCTTTATTTTGTATTATTTATTAAGGGTGGGGTTTGACTATAGGCTATTTGTAATGTATGTGAATTTGCTTGGTTGCAGAAACAAACTATTCCAAAATATATTTTTGTTGTAGTGTGGGGTGTTAATGTAAACTCTGTAGTATACAACAGATACATGGGTCTGTATTTGCTGTGTATGGTAAAGTGTTTTAGTGGTGTTGCGCTTAGAGATGTCATGATCAGGTTTAAAGTTTCATCTTTCTGCTAGTGGAGCCTTTGTCAAGTCACATTAGATGTGCAGGGGATACATCTTAAGAGATGCTCTTTCCACGTAGACATGATAATTGGCTCTTATATTAGTAATCTCAAGAGTTCGTTTAACTCCCATTGTCTCTATTAGCCTCCCCTGAGCTATTAATGTCACAAGCGATCTATCCAAAACTGATAGTCCCTTTGTTTTAGACTATCCATAGATAGTCCCTAATCTTAAACCCCTCAATTTATACTAGTAATACGACTTCGACTACTACTACTACTATAATAATAATAATAATAATAATAATAATAATAATAATAATAATAATAATAATAATAATAATAATAATAATAAATAATAGGAAAATATTGAAGTATTGTTAAATGCACTGTATAACGTGGATATATTAGTTTAAGCAAACATAAAAAAAGCCCTGACCTGAAAAAAAAAAAAAAAGTGAATTGTATGTTTCCCAGTAGGCTTTTTGTTTTTGTTGTTTGAGGGCTTGGATCTCAGGTCCCCATACACAGGCTAGAATCTGGGTTCATTTGGCGACGGTGTGGTTTCTGTCAGTGTTTACTTTAAACAAGTTATACACATCTGGAGGAAAGTGCATCTTAAACAACATTTTGCTTAATTATTATTTTGCCATTAAACTAATATAAGCAGATGCGACAAAATACTAATAATTAATAATGTGTTATGCCTAGTTGTTCGATTCGGCTGTGTTTATTGTAGCTCACAAAAAGGCTATTATAACATCGCATCTTTTTGAAAATTCCTCATAGTAGATGTACATTTGACTCAAACAAAATAACACAAATGTTTAGTAATTAATGGTTCTATGTAAAACGTTTCTTTAGCCTATGGGTAGTATACAATACCCTTAAGTGCCATTGGTAGATACACATTAATTGCATTTCTTTAAAACGTCATGTGCTCAACGAAAGAAAAAAAACAACAACAACAACACTGTGTCGACTCAGTTGTGGTTCTATTCTATAGAACAGATTATGTTTGTATTTTAGGTTTATCACAAGGAAAACAAATTTGAGATCATGGTTGTGGAACTGTTTGGGGGTTCATATGCCTTTCTTTTTTTTTTTTTTTGGAAGTTGTTTTTTGTTTAAACAGGCCTACATATTTTTTGGTCTAACTGGTTAAACCGATAATATAATGATCACAGTCCTGGTGTATGCAGTAGCTGCTGTATTCCCACTTCCTGTTTTCCGGATCCTCGTCTCTCAACTGCAGTGCAGCTCAGGCTGACGCTCTTTGTTTTTACTCATAGTGAATGTGTTTCTAACTGGATCCTAATTGAATTGCAGGCCCTGTGTCTCTGTCCAAGAACAACAGTAATGCGGTCTCTGCTGTCCCAATCAACAAGGACGGTCTCTTTGGCGGCGTTGTAAACCCCAACGAAGTGTTCTGTTCAGTTCCGGGTCGCCTGTCTCTTCTCAGTTCAACATCAAAGTACAAGGTCACGGTGGCGGAAGTGCAGAGACGTCTCTCACCGCCTGAGTGCCTCAACGCCTCTCTGTTGGGAGGAGTGCTGAGGAGGTAAGAGCCAAACGTGGAAGAATACCTTGGGGATGTTAATAAAGAGCAGTACAGTTTATATGTGTGAACTATAGCATTTCTCATGAAGTAACCGATGGTTACACCCATGTATGATCTTTTTACATGTTTTATTATAATAAACCCAACAGAAACAGAGATTATCAAACAAAAACACACACACACATTGTATTGTTATAAGTATATTTAGCTACTCGGATTTAATTTAGTATATCCACATGATGAAAATTACTTACGTTACGTAGTTGCAGAGGTACATTGATACATATGTTTTCCTGTAGACCCAAACATGGTATTGTCTTGACATTGGCATCTTATGTATAAACTTGATATAAACCGTTTAAGAATGGCCAACCGTTTTTGAGTATAAATAGTCCGATTTTAACCGAGTTTAATTTTACAGAGCAAAATCTAAAAATGGAGGGAGGTCTTTAAGAGAAAAATTGGACAAAATCGGATTAAACCTGCCAGCAGGTAGACGTAAGGCAGCAAATGTTACATTGCTGACGTCACTAGTAGAAGGTAAGTTCAATTACTTAACACATCTTTCTGTAGAAGTTATTTTGAAAGTTGAAAGTAGTAATGCATATTTAAAAATAGCAAATATTACATCATTACTGACAAGGAAGTACATTATGTAGATTTATTTGTGGTATTTAGCTGGTTGGACAAAGAAAGCAGCAGCTGTATATGATTTCGGGAAGTAATGTCGTTTTGAATATTCTCTTTAGAAGACATGAGATCAATTAAGATGGTCGATCGTGTGCCGTGAATTGAAAAATTGGCATTAATTAGAAGATAATTAGCATCCCATAGCTCTTGCTGCCTTTTCTCGTAAGTCTCTTAATCTTACATGGCGAACAAGTTACATACAGTCTACATGCCTTTCACCAGTTCAACTTTCATTTGTACTTTTAGTGGCATGTTGTGTTGACTGCTCAAGTGACTGAAAGGTGAACACTGTATTTTCTGATTTTAAATACAATATTTATTTAACTTTTAATTATGTATACAATATTTTATGAACGTGAAGGAATGCGTGATGCTGCTGTCAGATAAGAGAAAAATAAAAGCAGTCAGTTAGTTAGACAGGACAGTTGGTTTTTGGAGTAGCTGTTATTGTTTATGATCCGCTCCATTTTATTGAAACAAGTTTACTGGGCTGGAGCTTTGAAGCCCAAATTGGCGCATGCGTTCTTCCGGAGTCGTAGCTAATAGCAGGAAGCCCTGCTAAAACCCAACTGGTTCCGGAAATTAAAACCAAAGACTTGAAAATCAACGAAACAGACAGCCTTAATGGAATTACCTGAACATTTAAACATTTAAGAGTGAACAGATTTCTATATAGCCTTAATACATTGCTTTTATAAGAACTTGACGCTCCAGTACATCTAGTAAATATTTGTTTTTGTTTTTTTATCGGCGATGAATGATCAATACTTAACATGGTATTTTACGTCATGTACATATTACAATAAACTAGATCGTATTAACATAATGATCTCTTGACATACTAATTGTCGACTGGTTTAAATATTAATTTCATGAAATGAACCCAAGTTCTAGTTTTGTGCGTAAAATAAATTACACAGTATTATTTCTTTCAAATTGAGCAGGTACTATGAATACAGGCTCTGCTTCGTGTGCAATTTAGATCTACATTTCTGTGATAAGCAGAAATGTTTATTAATCTATGTTTGTCTGCAATATCAGTATGTAGAATAACTGTATTCAATGTACAAACCCTTTCCCCTTTCCTTCAGGAGAAGCCGTGCATCTTGCGAGGGATTTTGGTTATGTATGTGAGACCGAATTCCCGTCCAAGGCAGTAGCAGAATATGTAAACCGTCAACATTCCGACCCAAATGAACAAGTCCAAAGAAAAAACATGCTGCTGGCAACAAAGTAAGTCGTTTTGCTGTTATTGAAAACGATAGAAAAGAGAAAATGTGTCTGAAAACTGGTATGTGATTACTGTGGGCCGGCTACAGCGGTCAATTTACAAGATTTTCTCAGCAGTACACTTCCTAATTACAGTCCCAAGTATTTCTAAGCGTTCTGCTTTAAACATTTTTAAGATGGTCAGTTTGAGAAATTAACTTAGTTTACCTTGCAACAGCTGACCCTGCTTTAATACAAAAGTCACGCCACATTTACTGTTTTTTTCACAATGGTAACGTCAAATTACCGCGCCTGCTTCTTTGGTTGAAGATATACTATCAGCACATCATCTAACTAGGATATCTGATGCACAATTAAATTATCCTTAAACTCCTGACGGTAAACAATAAAATCTATTATATTTGAGATAGTTGCGGCTGCTAAAGAAGATCCAACAGAGGGAAAAGAAAGTCTGTTTGTGTTGACTCAAAACTAAAATGTAGGTTTATTAGAGTTCACAAAGAAAACTGGTTTAAGCTTGACACGTGTTCTGTGAGCTTTTCGTGTTCTAAATTTCTTGAATGCAACTGTTCAATTTAAGCTAATTGGTACACGGCAGTACTCAAACGTTTGGTCATCATCACAACTGTTGCATGAAACTGGGGTTCCCGTATTCTGCTGGTGTTAATACAGCACCTCTGTGCACTTACAAGCATTTGTATTCGATCAAATTGTTTCCGTCATTATCGCACTTCAGTTTATTAAAACATGTGACAGACCGACGTCATAGATCATTCATAATATTGACACATGGTTTTAAAGGGAGAGGCTGCATTTTTGTGTTACGGGTGCCAGTGGCGCTTAACCCCCATAAAACAGTTGCCAACATTTTTTTTATTTTTTTGTTGTGTTACAAGTTATGCAACAATTTGGTTTTAGCAACTTCTTAACAAAGGGGGATTAATTAAAATATATATATATATATATATATATATATATATATATATATATATATATACACACACACACACACGTATTAGACCTAATGGATTTTGAATGTATCTGTATTTTGTAACAAAATAATATAAATAATATCCATAACATACATTATAAAAATGGAACAATCGCCAGTGAAAAGTAAATACGCTTAAACCGGCAAATACATAGCTTTTATCAAGGTCTGATCAGATAATGGTCAGCCTACTGCCAGCACACTGACTAGTGGCAATATAATTTTACTTCTTTATAAAACTGTTTGCATTAGTGAACCCTGTGATGAATGCCGATCACCTTACAAATATATTTTCTTTCTTCATTTTAGACAAATCTGCAAAGAATTCACAGACCTGCTGTCTCAAGACCGATCTCCCTTAGGGAACTCCCGGCCGCAACCAATTCTTGAGCCAGGCATCCAGAGTTGTTTGACCCACTTCAGTCTCATTTCTCATGGCTTTGGGACCCCAGCAATGTGCGCTGCACTCACCGCTCTGCAGAACTATCTTACCGAGGCGATCAAAGCCATGGACAAAATGTATCTCAACAACAACCCCAACAGCCACACAGACAGCACCAAAAGTGGAGAAAAAGATGAAAAACACAGAAAGTGATTCATTTTTATTAAATATAAATATTATATATAAATATTATTGATCCAAACTACAACTTGCCAGTTCCTGTTCTTACAATTTTACAAGACTGTTTTACCCCACCCAACTTTGGAGCTCCAGGGAATGAAGCAAAAAAAGAGAAATAATGAAACAAATAAAAAGAATGAATGAATGAATGAAACGGAATGGATGATGGAGCCATTTCTGAAAAGTCGTCACACTCCACTTTGTGAACTTTTTATGATTTTTTTTTTTTTTTATTGAGCTGCATCGGACTGAAATACAGCAACCCTTATATAACACAATTTAAGATTGTAGCCATATAAACGGAAGGTAAAGAGGATGAATTTTTATCAGTATTGTGAATAAACTTGAAAACAAATCACAGAGTTCCATGTCATGACTTCAGTTGTAGACTTTCCCTTCTAAGGTAAAGCGATCAACTTGAACTTCTATTTCTACACGGTTCACGGTTATATAAGGGAATCAGTGTTCAAGTATGTATATATTTATTTATGTGTAATTTAATGGGAATTGTAAATATGGTGCGTCTGTTTAATCTTTTTTTTTTATTTATCTGGTGATCTTGTTTGCCTCCTGTTAGTGGGTTTAAAATATTCAGTTAGTTCTTCATGTGGTTTATGGTACTTAGAAAAAAATGGTATGGGGGGTCTTTCTCTGGAATATATCAATTAAGCCCTCTTGTAGCATGTGGAGGCGACTTTGAAGCAAGTAAACAAATTACATTGAAAGAGTTTTCTATCTCTATATATCATTATTATTATTATTATTACATTAAGTTTATATTTAAAAGAGTAAAAGCTGGACCCTGACAAGAAATTGAAGTGTTTTGTGGTTTCTGTACAAACCCTTGTGTGTTGTGCCAAGCAGAATAACGTGCCCCTACTGTCCTCCCCTTGAAGCACCATCAAAGCAATAAATTGATATTGTCTTTAGAAAAAAAAAAGTTTAGTATTCCTTTCTCGTTCAAAGAACTTCAAAACGTTTGGGACCACCTGATATCTTGTATGTCCAATGTCTAAATTGGAAGCAGTTTTAGCTGTATTGTTTAGAGCTGTGCTGGCAATAGTTTCCATGCCTGTCAATGTATCATAGCCCTTTGTTGCCCAGATAAATAAATATTTGATACACTTTATGACGATTTTTATTTTATTTTATTATTATTATTCAGTGGCTGTCTGTACCCGGGCGTATTTTCGTTCTTGGCAGTATTTTTTATTCAGTATGGTTACAGTAATTGAGTTTAAGTCTCCCTTGACAATTGCTCCTTGCAATAAGCAGCTGAACCCACTGTTTCCCTCAAGTATAATAAAAACTTACTTTCAACTTGGAGTTCAGAGAAAGGGATCACTCAAGTATTCCACTGAGACAAATGACGCAAGAAAACAAAGTACTTTATATTTAAGAATCTTTTTTGTTGAATGGAACAGGCAGCGTCAGCCCTAAAATAAAAAGGATATTAAAATTAAAAGATGTATTCCAATCCAAAATTGTAACTTTCGAGATTGCAAATTAATATTGTCGTTTATATGCAAACATAAACGTCCAGTTTCAAAAACAGCATTTCCCATATTGTAGACAGAACAACGAAAAAGTATTTCGCTTCAATATTGTTTATACTGTTTTTGCATGAAACAGTAGTCATATTATAGGCTTACATAAGGTAACATTTTACATGTATTTCTTTTATATTACAATACCTGTCCAATCCAATTATTTATCTGTTTATTATGATGTAATTAACACATTATTGACTGTTTAAATGTAAAAGCAAAATAATTCTCTCTCTCTTTCTCTCATTTAACCATGTCGTACTCTCATTTCCTACCCGTAATAGTTTCTGCATGTACAAATACATAATGTGAATTGATTGCTTTATGTGTTAAAGGCTGTGTAGCAGTTGTCTTACCCTGAGCAGGATAGTTTTATGCTGTGAACATTTTGTGGAACCAATGCAGGGTTTTTATGAAAAGCTGTAGATTGAATTAATACTACATAATATATTTTGACATGAACTTGATCAAGAGAACTGAAGCGTTATTAGCACTTTTTAGTTTTTACTTTGTCTATTGATGGTAAGCACTCTAAAATCAATCTTAACTGACTTACGCAGACTAGAGTTGGTGGATTTAGAATTTCATTTTCAGTGGCAAGTCAATTTGTAAACTAATACTTCAGTGATATGAAATGTGGGCCATTGAGTCATATGCAGAAATCTCTTCAGAATGGTCATCTATTATTTCTGAGAGATTGCTTAACTGTAAAGTAGTTGTTCTAAAGTAATGAGGTCAATGAACCCTAACTGTACATATTCTTGGCTTCAATGAAATGCACAGTGTTGTAGCAGGTGAAGTGAAGCATTGTCTATCAGGGCTGTTTTTCTTGGCTGCATCTCAGATTGTGTGTGGGATCCTAACCTCAGGCACAATAGCATTCATAAACAGCAATACATGGCTGCTCTTTATATAGCAAAACATAAATAGTCATTTTAAAGGAAAACAATCGTATTAAATATCATTCATTCATATTAGGATTTGCAGATGTGTGTTTCTCCTAAAATCTGTTTAGAGCACAACTACAAATATGGTTTAATACATGGTATTTTGCCAAATATGACAATTTTTACATACAAAAGAAAATAAGCTAAATACTAATTGATGTGAAATATTAAGAGGATTGTAGCACAATTAAAACATCTAAGCTACCAAATACATTAGAATAAAGTGTAATCAAATTTATTATAAATTAGAACAGTTTACTTGTTTAAGAAATGTACCTACAATGCCCCTTTATTCTACATGTTTATTATTATTATTATTATTATTATTATTATTATTATTATTATTAAATCAGTGCTTAGTGGATATTTAGATTTTGATCAAATGCACTATTATGCAGGACAAAAGCCACTTAAACATACAAAAATAATAACCAATAGGCAAATTATGTACACATCTATGGAATAAAGTAATACATTGCTGCATATATTGATTACTTTAAGAACAAATCTGTCGAACGTTTCTGATTATAGTATTAACTTGAAATTTCAATTAGATTTTTCCTGAAATTGTGACTATTAACATAATTTGATCTTTTACTGGTGGAACAGCTATTCCCATAGTAATGCCCCACAGCTGAAAAAATATTTTAAATAGAATGGATCTGACATTTGAGAAGCCAGTGGCTTGAAATACCCCGTTTTACTTGGCTAATTCACTCCTTAACCCCTGGTTTCAGATAAGTCAATTACAGTTGATTCCACTTCAGTTCAGAAGTGCATTATTTTCTGTAAACCATTTTATAATGTGTAATCGGCATAATATTTTCTCCCATATGAATATCAGCTTTCTCTTTATATATATTTAAACCCCAGGTAAAGATGGGCGTGTGCATACGTTGATTGGGGGTACGTTCAAAATAAATAAATACATTAAATATTAAATAAATATTCGACTCTAACGGTTGCGTTTTCCTGTTTTATATGACTATTTATTAAAAAACGAAAATGCATTCGTTTTTAGAGCCTACATAAACCTACATCTATAACATTTTTGCAAAATTATTATTTTTGGACTGGCAAATATTATTTTAGGATATGTCAACATTTACTGGTAGCCTGGAAATAATATTTAATGTATAGATCATAATTAATACGAAATAAATAAAATAATAAGTAACGCATACATAATACAGTTATACCTCCTCCCCCCCCCGACACCCACACAAAATACAACAAAAGAAAAGAAAAAAAGAGACACCTTTAATGGCGAAACAAAACGCCACTATAATATGTGCTTTGTTATCTAAAGCATTGCTGAGGAAGCGGAGGGCTTCATTATTGTCATTATCAATCACTAATGCTCGCCTAATTGCCTAACGTGTCCAAAGTATAATCAAGTTAGAGGACTGCGTGGAGCCAACATCTGCTTCATCTCGGTTAAAGATTTGATGCAACATCGTTTATAGTTAAGAGCTCGGTGCACCTCTTCCCACAGGGGTACCTTGTTTTTATATCAGCGTTCTTCACAACTAGTAGAGGGTCACGCCGTAATTTTTAAGAGTGCATACGTTTGCTGAGCGGAGGAAGTAGTGGTGGACGAACTGCATCGGTTTCGATTTGTGTATTCGTTTAAGGTTTAGACGCGGTAACGGCTGTGGTGTTGTACGTTTTCACTTTATGTATATAAAACGAAAATAAAAAGCTGCTTAAACTATAAGCTTGGAATACCGCGTTTAGTGTGGAGGTAAATGTTATAAGTCAATGCATTAAATTTTATTGAACTAATTGTTACGTAATCTCTTTACAATGTTCTAATCATTTTTCAACTGATCAGATCTATTGCCTCTTTGTTTTACTCGAAATGTTGACCTAATTTATTTATAGATGTATTTGTTGATCTGTTTATTTGTTTGTGTTTGTTTGTTCGAGTTAATTGGACTGGAACTATATAAACTATTTGAAGATTACCTCCTTCTGAAATATGTTAAGGGTAATAATACATTTCTTGCTCATTACCATAAAAGTCGACATTTTTTGTGTAGCGCCAGGTGCAGTTCGTTTAACTTCAGACTGTAAAGGGAGTAACTGAACGTGCTGTGGTTAACCAATATGGTCACTGTACTGAAGAATCTTATTATTAGAAACTGGAACTTTTTTTTTGTAAATGAGTACAGTTTAAAGCAGACCTGCTTTAAATCTGTTTTAGTTTTATGTTTTCGTCTGATCAAGTGTGAATAACGAGTTACTCCTTTAGAGCAATAAACTGTCAAAGAAACAATATTCAGTAGCCTATATGGGTTTGTTTCCGAAATGTTGCAAGACTGATAATTGCAGGTTGAGAAATGTCTGCAGTCTGCTAGAAACAGCTAGCCCTCAAACCTGTACAGTGCACACAGGTAATTCATTTATAATGTCAGTAATCGAAATGAATCTGTCTTGGTACATTATACAAATTATCCTTAAGAGTTTTACATACCTTTTATATTTCATTATCTTTTGATTTAAAAGTAGATATGTGTCCTTTAAAAAAGAATTATTGAATGTCTGAATCTCTCAAGAATGTAGTAACTACTAGCCCCTATCTGTATCTTCACAGCTGATGAGACCTTGGTGGTTTCACTATAGGAGGAATAGGCCGTTGTATGTGCAGGATGTTTTAATGAAAAAAAAAAGTTAATTAATTCATTTTGTATACCAACACACAGAAAAGTATAACACTCAGAATAATAATGTCCTTTGTATCCATGGGAGTCTTTGCATAGCAACATGCTTGGAGCTTCATATTCAAAATGTGCGTGGCTCACCATTTAGATGTTATATTCATGTTACTAATTAGTTAAACTAATGCACGTCATGTAATGCAGTAAAAAAAATAATGCGTGATTCCATTTAAGTGATTCAACAAAGGGCCTAATTATCACCGGCTCTAACATCTACTTCTCCATGGTCTTTAGCCCCTTGGCTGACCACATCATTCCTCACTGACATGATTCCACATATTGGAAAAGGTCAATGACATCATCAAATCATTTGTGATTACCTGGGGTATGGGAGAATCCACCGAAAGAAATAACTGTTGTCCATTTTTTTAAGTTGCAGTAATTATGTAGGCCTACTGAATAATTTTGTAAAATAAAGACCCTTAAACAAAAATAATTCGTATTTTTTTGCCATTTCACAATATTTTGTTAAACATTTAAAAGTATTTTCAAGAAACAATCTAAGTCTTAATCTGTTTTAACGGATGACCGTTACGTTGAACGTTGTTACCCGAGTTGACATTATTTAGGCCTATATTTATATATGCCTATATTTAATTTGAAGTTGGCTATTATATAGGCCAGCATATTCATTTACAACATGTGTTCTTATTTTTGTGAACATCTGTAATTTAACTTTAATGGCACTGTATGCAATTAAATATGATAGCATATCACAATAATGAATTCAGAATCATTTCCATTTGGCTATGTCAAATACAAAAAGTTTACAAAAAAGTAGAAACATTGAACGTTACGAAGTCATCACTGAAAAACACATTCTTGGGTCTATTTATTGTGGAACGGTAAAATAAATGTGTATTTTGTGTAATGAAGACAGACGCTAGGCGGTTCACTAGCGAGAGTAAGTCTAGACTGCCACAAGCTAAATAGAATGGTGAAAAACAGATTCATCGAAGCGGCCGAAATAACTGATATGAATGTAGTATTTATGTTTAGATTTTAAGGATCAAAATATTATGTGTGTATGTCAGTACGTTTAACGAAGGTATTGAGAAGGATAGCTGAAATCAAAATGTGTTTACATTTCTGAGAATACAATAAATAAATGAACTGTAATTTAGAATTAGCTACTGTAATATAAAATAATGTATTTGATTGCTGTATATTAAATACAATGTCGTGTAGACAACATTTTGTAATCGTTTAAAAGTTTAGAATTCCTAAAACGAGACTATAACAATAGAGTATTTTTACACAATTGTCCTATATGAGTAGTTTACAGACAAAGGGTAAATCAAATATTTCCTTTAAAGCCATATGTTCTGTACTGTATAATGCAAGTTCATGATCACATATGCATGTTGAATTTTACTGTCTTCTCACATCTCTGTACACTTAAATTCTTACAAATATTATTATGCTGTTAATTAGATGTTCCCTTTTTGTTAATGTTTCCCTCTTTGCTTAATATAGTTTATATTCTGGGTTCAGTCTCTTTTTCTCCTCTCATTCTCTAAACCCAGCCAGGGGGAGTGTCGCCCCGGGGCAAACATATGCTTCTTTCCATTGCACTAATCCAAATTCAGCGTGGAGGAATAATTGCTCGAGTGGCCATGGATTCTCAGGGCTTTGTCCCTCGCTGGCTCCCATCAGCCAGGCACACGCCATTTCAATCAACTCTTTTTAGAGTGCTGTCTCTTTTTATCAAACCCCAGACCTTGCGAACGGTGTGAGCATTTAACAAACGACTTCACGCTCCATCAATAACATCACACTTTAAAAGAAATAAAGGAAAACAAAGTTAAAAACGCATCTAAGATCCATAAAATTGGATTTAAATAAAAAATAATTATTAACACCTTTTGTAAAACATTTGTAATTGGTAAAATTGCATTTCATAACATTTTAAGGCACTATAGAGTATCACAGCTCCCCAAGGTTCAAAGGAAACCCAAACACAACTGACCATGTTGATATTGAATAGAATAGAATAATATAAACAAGAAAACGATATGTTAATAGATTCAGACTTTTTTCCTTCAGCATAAATTAAGAAATGTTTTCCACAAGACATACAACATGGCGAGAAGATTCATTTTTACAATCAATAATAATGTAGGAATGTTATGGCTAAAATGAAGAAATATTTTATTCCCTTTTTAGGTGGTAAATAATCGGAACCACTCACTTTTCAACGTAATCCTTAAATTCAGTAATAATACGTTTCTGGTCTAATAAAACAGACTACTACTACTACGACGACGACGACCGTGACTACTACTAATAATACCTGCAATGGATTTAAATGTTAAAGTTGTTTGCTATACTTCTCAAATTGTGATGTGAGCTACATTGGTCCAGAGAACAAAAGGAACAAACAATGCTGAAGTTGATACCTTTTATACATAGGCGTTGAAACTTTCAAGACCACTTTATCAGCTGAAGTACTTATTATTTTATATATTAAACACGTTCATAAACCAATATCAACTACTTACAACTTATGTCTTATTCTTAACAACACATTTCCACTGATGAGCTTTTGTCAGTCACGTCCTATGCAACTAAAGTTATTCTTTTGCAAGTCTCTGCACATATTTATTTTAAAAATCGAACATAAAAAACCTTCTTCCCAGCCGGACCTGTCCCTCGGATTTCATAAGAACGTGTTCAGGTTTCAATTTAAACATTACTTTCAAATGAAACCATGTTGAGTAATTCTGCTTTGTTGGGATAGTACGTTTTATACAACTGTGGACGTATAACTCATTGTCAATTATTATTATTATTATTATTATTTATTTCTTAGCTGACGCCCTTATCCAGGGCGACTTACAATTGTTACAAGATATCACATTATTTTTTACATACAATTACCCATTTATACAGTTGAGTTTTTACTGGAGCAATTTAGGTAAAGTACCTTGCTCAAGGGTACAGCAGCAGCAGATTGAACCCACAACCCTCCGGTTAGGAGTCCAGAGCCCTAACCACTACTCCACACTGATGCACGATATCAATCCACGAGATTGTTTAATGAAAATCGGTTTAAGAACTGCAAATACATTACAGCGGACCAGAAGACAAATCAGGCCTAGATGCTATGCATGAGATTGATTTAGGTCAATACCCATATTTGTTTGTGTACAGGTAGCATCAGTCCTGGGATCTATAGGCTAACCACCCTTCCAGATGTAGCTTTTAATGACTGATATACTCACTTTCTATGTTAAAAAAAAGAAAAGGTGATAATACCACTGTTATAAAACATGAATCTAAAATGCAAAACTATCCCTATTCACATACTACACGGTCGTGACAAAACAAGGCTTGTGGGTGTTAACCCTTTCCAATCTGCTTTAAAACGTTGAACCACATTTGCTAAGAAAAATGAATCACACTGTAAACCGTCTTCAGACACGTATGGTCTCTTTTGTGAGATACACAAATGGATTCATGTTAAACAGTTACGTTCACACGATGATCTGCAAACTGGACTAAATTAAGCAATTGGTTTTACATATTTGCACAAAGCAGCGTAATGACAGTGTGTTTTTGAGGTAATATTTACTTACATCTGCTGATTTTTAAGAGCATCCATTTTGAAAGGTTATGTTAATGCTGGGCTGAGTATTTAATTATGTTATCCAAAATAACAAAGTTATATTTAAAACGAAAAAAGGCACATTTTTATATTAAGTTTACAAACATAACACCACGTTGGAATACTCTAAAACAATCTCTTCATTTTAGTATAAAAATGCGGGGCAATAAGCACAACTTCTACAAACTATGTTCCAGAAACCATTAGCAAATACTCTCTTTTTCGAGCAATTTAAGCCTATATTGGCTAAGAAGCTATTTTCAGGTTAATATATCTTGTGCAAAACGTTGAAGGTGGATACAATATATTTTAAAATATAAAAGCAAAGGGGAGCACATACTGGCCATGCTGATTTCAGTAAATAGACCTAGACCATATTTATAATAGGGAAGAATGCTACATTTAGATACGTAATAGATATATGAAGACATAGCCATATTTTTAACAGACAACCAAAGGATAGTACAATGGCCAAAAAAATATCAGCCTTGTGCAAACATCATGTATGAAAATGTATTTTCTAAACAAAGCAAGGTGCCTCCGTTCCTATACACGCATATATCTATAAATGTGAACTACAAATGGGTTAGAAAAAAAAGTGTTCTATTTGTAGTGCAAGAAATGAAACGTATGAGATCATTAAACAAGAAGCTTGGCAATACAAAGTATCCTGATAAAACCAGTGAATAAAACCACCTGGGTGCTGGGAAGGGACGATCAAACAGAAAACAGAAAACAGGCATCTGTATGCATTTCTTAACCAATGTACCTTATTAAATTCAACGGATATTTTAACAATTCAATATACATTAATTCTAAATACATCAGTCCGAAATGGATGGCCTCTTTTTTTTAATAAAGATGCAATATAGTGAAGCTTTATTTGCGTCTGATGGATGAATCCGTGTATTTAAAATGATTTGTGCTATACTTATAAAAATCACATGTCTGTCGCATTCACAGTATTACAAATCTTTGCTGACTGTTCACGTTTTGTAATGTCTGTATTTTTGGTTTCTTTTTTCCCTCGTAGTAATTTTCTGTAACTCTATGGACAATTTCTCTGGAAATTGCATATTTTCACGGCTGGGGAATGAAAAAAGGGGAGACGCTGGTGTCTGACTGAATTAATAGACATGATAATTTCACACCAAAGAAGAACGCTATTTCATCTAGCTGCTATCTGCTCCATCACAAAGGGTCATAGCGCAGCTGTTGCGAACTCAGTGTTATTATGAAGTTTGATGATAGATCCCGTTTACCATCCCAGCACCTACCTTGAGGCTAGCAATAGCTTCAGGCTAAGCCAGTGTCGTCCCATGATAAAGGACTTACTCAGTGTGCAAGGAAAGAGAGCAGCTTTTAGATGAGACGTAATCAGCTTGCAGGATTGGCCTCAGAAGCTCAATGTTTTTCATATATTCAGCTAACTTTTGGCGCAGTCTGCTTATCCTTTTTTTATCGTCTCTTTTGTCCTGCTAAATAACGAAAAGTGCTTGAAGGATCCGGTTGGATGTCAGAGGGAATCACAGTCTGAAAAGTTAGGGACAATTGTAGTTGATGGATTTCTGGTGTCAAGGATTTGGGGTCCAGGAGCTGTGAGACAATATATTAACCTCAATCCCATCATATCTTAATCACATTACACTAGAAGTGAGCATGTGTAATTTCACCCATCAATGATTTATTTCCACTGGAGTATAATTGCTAGCCTCTACCAGATATATAAACCACAAAGATGCTGTGTAAAAAAATAAGTTTTGATTACACTGAGCTGCCTCCATCTACTGTAAATCTTCCTTTCTTGCATTGATGATGCAAATAATTTAAAACGATCTATATTCAGTCGTACAATATAATTTTACAAAACATCAATTGGATGACTTGTTCAGTCGAGCAGGTGAGATTCTGCCGTGTACATACATTACAAATATGGCTATTTACTTGAAGGTTGTAGTGGACAACTAAAGTGAATAAGAAATGAATGACATATATATTAGGTTAGAATCGGTCAGCCATTTGTCTTAACTGGTGGTAAATAGTTTTCAAAGCCCATGTCAACCTGCTTTGGTCTAACCGTTCAGCAGTGTTTACTATGTCAATTGCTTGATCTGTAGAAAAGGCACAAATACTGTAAATCATGCTTTATAACTACTTTTAAAAAATGATACTCATTCCTATTCTGAATTGTGAAAAAGATTCTGAGTTTGTAAAAGATAGTTTAGGGTTTAGAAGGCTAAGGCAAGTAAGTAGGAGAGACCAGGGACAGATGTATTTTTTTTAACCTTTCTCTCCATTACGCACAGATGATTTGAGTTAGTTTGACCAGCCTTTGATACAAACAACTTACATATGTCCTCTACCAACTTCCACAATTATCCTGTTTTAAGAGCTTATACATACTGCAAGAGGGCTTGAAATGTAAGGTGTCCGATGTTAAAATTGACCCCATGGCCAGTGTCAGTTGTAGCGAAGATGGTTTTATTTAGACTAATTTTCACATGAAGCAAATATGTTTGTTTTTATTTAAACTGAATATGTTTATTAAAAAACAAAAATGTTCACATAAGGCATTTTAGGTCTACTTTTAAAACTTTTAACATCCCTAAAATGATAGCCCTTTTCAAGCAAAAGGATGTCACTGAGACTCACAATTGTGATGTATGTACATTTTGATTCCTTCAGTGCATGCTTCATGTGCACAAATATAGTTGAACTAATGTTGTATGGGGTCAATTGTAACACGTGTTACAACTGGCCCAACCCAGGGAGCCATTACTAAACCTCGCGTTCCAGCAAGAAACAGCAAAACTAAGAACAATCAATTGTGTCAATTATAAGTACAGCGATCAGGGATGAGAATGTTAAAACCTGGATCCTTGTAGATAAAACCTGTGCTTTGGCACAGACAGCTCTTCTTCCAGACAGACACACCTACCTGAACTGAGCATGTGCCTAGTGAGTGATGACACTAGCTTGCTTCTGAATGGAGAAATTCAAGGTGTTAGAACCGTCCCTTGTTACAACTGTCCCCGCGGTCTCACCTACATTAATATACGATCAGCACTGCGAAGTAAACCGTTACGTTTTTGCATTCTATTCTAGCGTGGTGTTTGCTAAAAAGCTATACAATTCATGACATTAGGATGGAACTTTTTTTTTCAATGTGCACTACGTTGGATACATTTATATACATTTAAAGTAAAATAAACCAGTGACAACCAACAATAGTAAGACGCTGAGATTAAGAGAATCGGCTGTCTGAATATATATATATATATATATATATATATATATATATATATATATATATATATATATATATATATATATTCCACATAATTCCTCTTCTTCATTTAAATTATAATTCTTAAATCCTCACCTGCAGTTTACAAATAGTAATTAGGGTTCCCAACATTGTAATTAAACACAATACTGAGCTCAAGTATGAAGGAGGTATAAGAAGATAAAAACTACACTTTCTCTAAAACTCGCTGCTTCACGCGTATTTGGAGTTATTAGCTGCGAAAAATAACGTAATAATGTTACACATTGTAAAAAAAAAAGAAGATACATCTTCTCATACAGATATAGACCTACGCTAAGTTACTATTAAGGGATTATTATTATTATTATTATTATTATTATTATTATTATTATTATTATTATTATTATTATTATTATTATTATTATTATTGGTATTTGTTTCTGCTCATATATACATTTATTATTTGCAATTCCATGAACATTCCAAATAAAAAGTTGCTTGACTTCTCATGCAAGGTGCAGGAACGGGATATTGCATTTTTATGTAAGTGAGATCTGAATTAACCAATGACTGAAATTAAATCTGTTCTTGAGTTTACTGTTTGGTGAAACAGGTGATCACTTTGTTCAGATGGATATAGACGTTTACTGCCTATATGGTAATTATACCTGTCTGGGTTAAAGTACGATGACATTTAAACTGGCTGTGTTAAGCCAATAGTAGACTAATATAACTACACGATATTAAGACTTTCAATAACTATAAAATAATTATTTGTTGAGTTTATTAGCTATATAATTGTTCTGCTATATGTAATATCAGCCAAGAAATACGTTCATGCTTAATTTAGGTAGTTCTAATTTCAGTGTTCCAAGTTCTAAAATGTAAGTTAATTGGAGCCTATGGAAATTAGACTGTTTATAGTTCAGCATTGCTGGACTGGATTGTCCAGTAAATATGTTTTTATTTCTATGTCACCAGCCCCTTTTTCTGCAAATGTGTTGATAATAATGTCCAAAAACAGAGCAGCATTCTCACAGCAGCGGTTGTAAATGCAACCACTTTTTAACTCTATATAAAAACAGTTTTCAGTAGTACTAAGATCTTTCACTGTTTCGATCATTAAAATAGACCCCATAACCTTTCAATATGACCCTAATTATACATGTACAGTTAAATAAATAAATAAATAAATAAATAAATAAATAAATAAAATAAACTTGTGTACAGTACCATCCCATAAATTGTGTCAGGTCATTAAATGTTTGTGTCTGTGTACATTTACTTTCGCAAAAGTTTTGTGCTGAAAAAACAACAACACATATTTATGCTTTAGTGCTGTTCTGTTTTAAACACCAACCTTACACCAGTCTAATGTTAGTGTTAATGTTAGAAAATAACATGTGAGATCGCTGCTATCAACACAATTAGGTTATATATATATATATATATATATATATATATATATATATATATATATATATATATATATATATATAAAAATTACGTTTTTTACACACAAAATATGTTTTAGAGACAGTGGCTTTTGAGACCACAAAGGTCTTCTTTAGGTGACAAGTGGAAACTGAGGTAAAGATTGTCTTACTGGTCAGTTCAGTCTCAGAATTAAATAATGACATATCCTATTCTTTTTGTTTGGGTTGCAATGAAGTCTTGAATAAACAGTAAGGGTGGGCATAATGTAATTGGTCTTAAAATAACATTGACATGATATAATCTTTGTATTGTATTTATTTAGCAAATGTGGAAATTGGTAGAGGACAGATGTAAGTTGTTTGTTGGTATTGAGGAGGCTGTGTGGTCCAGTGGTTAAAGAAAAGGGCTTGTAACCAGGAGATCCCTGGTTCATATCCCATCTCAGCCACTGACTCATTGTGTGACCCTGAGCAAGTCACTTAACCTCCTTGTGCTCCGTCTTTCGGGTGAGACGTAGTTGTAAGTGACTCTGCAGCTGATGCATAGTTCACACACCTTAGTCTCTGTAAGTCGCCTTGGATAAAGGCGTCTGCTAAATAAACTAATAATACTCATGAAAGGTGGTGGACAGTGGCACTGGCTCTAGTAAAATTTGATGCCAACAGAGCTTCCTCTTACAGATCTGTGAGCACACCCAATCTGAACTGTCAGTCTTTGGCTCTCTCAACCAGAGACTAACATCCTGTCATGTGTGATGTCAATTTGTAACAAGGTTGTCACCACAAAACGATTGAACTTACCTGTGCAGTACTGGTGAATCAATGAACACCTGCTCTATGACGGATGCAGAATCACCCATTAAAATAATATAGACACCTTTTGCCATTATATTCATAGTCAGATATAATAAGGACATAGTAAGATTCTCTGTAGTAAAAAGTTATTTTCCTAAGGTAGAATTCTAATTCTAAATAGTGGAACACTTATTGTAGCATAACATGTGAATGAAGAGTTAAGAAACATGTGAACACAGATAAACCAAATGAAATGTTTAAAAAATAACACATTTTGCTGTGTCCCTGCTCACTGCTACTGAAGAAAAAAAAGAGTAATTTATACATTTATAGCAGGGTTTGTATTTTAACAGTCTTTATTGAACATATCTGCATTTCAGTAGATACACAGTATCTTTTCACAAGTAAGTTAAGACTGTATTATACAAGTAACCATACAATACTATTCAGTAATTCAGTGCCCTTCAGAATGGTGAATAATTACAATGCATGTCATATAGACACCACTTCTGTTTAGAACAAACTTTTTTTTTTCCCAATTCTTCAGTTATTTCTGAAGACTGAACTGAACTGAAATGTCAATTTCAGCTTTTTCATTTTGTAATTTTTGTTTCTAATGTTTTCTGTAAATATTTGAATATGCAATTGTTATGACATTTCACACGAAGAGCAAGCGTGAAACATGCTTATACCACACCCACCAGAGGCACCTGCAGATCTCTATTGGTTATTATTATTATTATTATTATTATTATTATTATTATTATTATTTATTTCTTAGCAGACGCCCTTATCCAGGGCGACTTACAATTGTTACAAGATATCACATTATTTTTACATACAATTACCCATTTATACAGTTGGGTTTTTACTGGAGCAATTGAGGCAAAGTACCTTGGTCAAGGGTAAAACAGCAGTGTCTCCGACCGGGGATTGAACCCACGACCCTCCGGTCAAGAGTCCAGAGCCCTAACCACTACTCCACACGGCTGGTTAAGTCTGGGGGTGCATTATGTAGCTTTGCTAAACCCATTTCTATTTATTTCTGTAGTTGTATATCACCTATTGCTGCACTTCTTATTGTCTGTAAGTTTTTTATTAAATCCCTAGATTTAAACACAAAAACATCTGCCACATGATTCGCTCATACAATGTCACATGACCTACACTTTTTGCTACAGGTCAATAATCAAAATACTATTTTGCAGTTTGCACTATCTTGTGGTGCTGTTTTTCATATCTAAAATGTTCTTACGTTTTTTAATGATCCAGAATGTTGGTGGGCTTTAGTGATTTTTTTTTTTCCAAAAAGTTTAATAAAGCAGTTATTGAATGAAGTTTTCATATTTTAGTGGAATAAATCTCTCGGGTCAAGTCCCTGGTTTTCCACTATAAGCCTCTACTCTAGTAAATATTTGTATAATAGAGCACAGCATACAATTAAGAGTCAGTTAAGAGATAAACTCATTTAACTTGTGAATGTGGTTCAAATAGCCCACACAAGCCATCATATTTGTGATTCAGTAAATAAAATATAAAATAAATAAATAAAAGTTATGTGACTTAGAACTAGAATTAAGTACAACACATCTCAGTCATTCATAACTATTAAACACTCAGTAGTGCTGAATTAAGACTTCTAGTCGAAACCTTTGCCATTGACTTCTAGTTGAAATGTTTGCCATTGAATTTTAGTTTCTTTCAGTATTTCTTACATCTCAGTTGTCATTTTAACTGCATTTGGGAATCTTGCTTAACCTGGGTCGCTCCATGGTTATAGTGGATATTTGTATCCAGATCCAGGAGACAGTTTCTGACTGAATCTCTTTTATAACATGTAGCTACAGAGGGGACATTAATTATACCAACACAAAATAAACTTAGAGCTAGGAAAACAGTTCCTGTTTACTACAAAAGAAGCTTGAAGAAACTTGGATAGAGGACCGAGAATGTATTTTAGTGGAATCATTTTAGGACCCAGCACCAATAGAACTATTGTGTATGATCTATAAATAAAAATTCATACAACTATTAACTGACACCAATTCAATGTCATTTAGTGCCTACTGTGTTCTTTTTAGAAGTAAATAACACTACAAGCAGGGTCATAACCAGAGCTGACGTTCTACCAAGGTCACACTTAGGTTTCAAGCTATAGCTGCAGTATTTATATGACTGCTTGGTATTTACTATTCAACCTCCAAATGTTACACAGCAAATCAACAGAGAAAATTAAGGAGTCTTTTGCACTTTACCAGCATTTTTACATGATTTTACATTGATGATGGAAAAAACAAAGCGAGGACACAACCTCGGTGTCCTCATAGCTAGTTACAGCCATGACTACAAGGATTTTAAATATCTAAAAAGCTTAAACATAAGTTGATGATTTTATTGGTTGATCTATATACAATATCTAAGGATTAGATGTGTTTTTTTTAAATAAAATAAAAGTATCCAGGTTCTGCAAAAACAGATTTGTAAAACACCTGTTTATAATGGCTGAAAGCAGTAGACTTTAAAAACATGTCATAAATTGCGTACCCTGTGTACTGTCATCAGCTTGTAGGTCCGCATTATTGTAAACTGCTTAATGTACTGCCTATTGCTTCAAAGCAACTATGCTACTGTTTGTTTTTAGTTTGACATATACTACAACATATTTAAACCTTAGGAGTTCATGAATATAATTGCAAGGGAATTCAATTTAATTGCATATGGACTTCCAGTTTAATTTAATTTTAATTTTGTATTTTATCTAAAATAAACTTGTAGAGGTTAGTAGCATAATACATTAAATCTATCTGTAGTTCTATTGATAATATAATTAGTTTGGATTGTTGTCTATCTATAACATAGACAAGTCTGCTTTTTAACATCTTGTAAATAGTGGCTTGTTAACAAGGCCTGGAGAAAGCAGGCTATTCATTCACCATTGTGTTGTATTTTACATGAAAAATTAACTGCATGGAACAAGCATCATTTTTATCATAATGAAACTTCTGTTGTTCCTCTTGTGATTCATTAAAGCGGAATTCCATTAAAGGGAGAAGGCTCCTTATTGATCGCTCCTTTGAAAACAAAATCTATTTTGGCCAGGAAGCTACAGAAAAAGAAAAGAGGCAGCTAAGCTTTAAAACAGCTCAGAATTCCTGAATATTGAGGAAATAAGCCAGAGGCTTTTATCCTACCAACCTGATTGGTTAAAGATCTGGGTAACACAAGGGGAAAAGTGCATTCCCAAACAAGCTGATAAAGTGTTTAATCTATTTCAAAGCAGGTGGAGTAGAACACTTAAAATGGGCTATCATGAATGCATGAGGGTTGTTTTTTTCTGCAAAATGATATGGGAAAACCTGGAAACTGTGTGCAGTGCCCCCCCCCCATTCAAAATAGTGTATATAAACAATTTTAAGTAAAACAATAAAACAAAATAAAATAAACTCAAGGCTGACCACTAGTTTTTCATGCATACACTAGTTATTGTTTAGGACTGTAATAAAAAGAAGCCACCATGTGCCAATTCAGGTCCTACAATTAACAGATTAGGGTGATAAAGAGGTTGAACTGCTGGAAGGCAGGCAATTGCAGGACCACCTCCCTGGGGCCCTATGGGGAGGAGTTGGATGTGCCATTGATGGTGAGGCCAGATAATCTTCCCCTCTCCCTCTCTCTCTGCCCTGGAGCACCTTACCAAATACCTGCTCAGTATTCCAATCTGAAGGGAGGGGGTCTCCAATGCGTCTGCACTGAGGAGATACAAAAGCTGCTGAAACAAAAACCATAACATCTGCTAAAGCGATTGCGAGTAAATATGTTTGACAATTATTGTTTACAGTGACAGTGGTGACTGTTAAAGAAATCAAACCACATTTATATTTGCTGTGAAACAGATGGCCCTACAGCTATCCATTAAAAACCTGTCAGAAGCTTAATTTTGGAGTTACTTTTATGTCTTTGCTTGCAATTTTATGAAATGCTATTTGGTTAATGATTGTTACAAATTTACAGGGAATAAATCAGTTTGATCCCCCATTGTACTCTCTTGTCTTTGTTTTGTCTTTCAAGTTCTGAAGTTCTAAAGAATCTGTAAGACAAATATGTCTTATGAGATTTTTTAAATATATTTAGCTCAGTTCTTTGTGTAGCTTTTTATTATTTTATTAACCTAAAAGAAAAACACCTGTATTGCCATGTGGCAAAGTGGTTTGCAGTGTGCAGGTGTAGAGGTGATGCAGTGCTCAGTAATAACAACCCAACAACAGTTCAATGGTGAAAAATGAAGCTTTATTATTTGCTTTTAAATAATAATACTGACTATACACAGTATATACACATGCGCAAAGTCGGTAAAACCATGGGATTCAGTCTCGAAATAATAATAACACACATTATACACAGACACGGTCACGAATCCCAACAGTGAGTGCTCCTTGTGTAAGTGGTGAATTATATAGCAACAGTGAAACAGTAGTGCAGTGTAGTCCGGAGGTGATGCTGGCTGATTTAGTGACAGCTCCCAGATTTAGTCTTCTATGATTTACAAGAGTGACAATTAATAGATAGACAGATACAATACAAAACACTCACGGTTACTTTTTCTCATTCCATCCTTTACAGGTCTTTTCTTCACCATAACAAAGGAACAGAATGCTCGGCCACATCCCCTGATATACCTTCAGTCATGCCCCCTTTGGTAGTGAGTGCAATCACGTCTCCAATCCATGACTGACACATCGCCTACTGCAGTAAGGCGCTGACTTCTAGTATTGTGGCTTCACCCCTTTTTGGATGGCCGACTTCCAACTGACCCTGGAATGAACTGTCAAACCATCCAGTCCGGGGCACACTGTTCCTGTTATACTGTGCCCTCACAGGTCGGGAGGGAGCTTGTTGACTCGGATTCATTTGCTCTCTGGCACATGCCACCATCAGTTTTATGAATATATTTATAATGATTTAGCCAATAACCTAATTTAAAGATTCAAGAATTATTCATTTTGTTTTGAAGATGGCCCTGCTCGTACCCTTACAGAAAAGTTTAAAATATATCTGTGATGTGACAAGATAATGACAGTCCTTCTGACTAGATTAACAAGCATGTCAATGATTTATCCCCCACTATGCCTGTAAAATAAAAATTAATGCAATTAGTAAAATTAAAAAGTAGATCACCATGACCTATACCCAGATAGACAGAGAGTCTACTCCCAGATTATTTATCGTTTAGCAATTATTTTAAAGAGGAAAAAAAGAAAAAATGAAGTACAAAACAATATACAGAAAAGCAAATAAAATGACAAAGCACTGGGGAATGGTCCGATGGAGCAATTGGAAGGATGTCAGTTTTCAACCAGAATTAATGAGCCCTGGACATACAAAATGTAATCAATTCGAGAATAAGACTTGTGTCTGGTGAAACGGGCAGTGATACACTGCTGTTACGGATTATGTCCAGTCCTCTGTTGGTGAGATGAGATGAGGTTAAAAGCTTTTAAACTACGGATGCAATCTAGCCTGGCTCTTTTGCATTGCATTTTAGGTGCTTCCTTGCTGTGAAATATTGGTAAACGTGGTTAATAAATATACAAATCGACCAGTGTCATCACCCCCAGACCCTTCAATTGATAACTGCGTACACTCAGGAGGAGAGCGTCCGCTCTGCAGGAACTACAGCTACACAACCCTTAAACTGCAACACGGTACTTGTGAAGGCAGTGCCCAGCCAAGTCATATGAAGCATGACATCGTCACATACACTGGTATCGTCACATAACCTGTTTGTTTACTTTTCCTGTTCTATGCGTTAATAAATCCAACAAATTCAACACCAACTCCCATGTCTCTCTGTCTTGCATATCAGTGGCTACCCACATACGTGACTCGATACCTTGTCACATTGATTGATTGATTTTCTATCTAATTTATGCTGTACATGTAATTGTATATATTCCCATGTAATGTACACATTTGGAACTGTACCATAAATACAGCATTGTGTTACATAGACTAATAAAGAGGTAGTTAATTTAATATTTAACTAAATAATTCTTAAATATGTTAGAACACATGCAATGCATTTAAAGGAAATTTGGGGTACGTCATTTGTTGCCCCATTTACCCCACTTAGACATCTTGCTCTATATATCTATCCCTAGATATAGCATAGTCCCCTCTTTGCAAAAAAATGAGCAAGCTTTAACAGGGGTGCAGGGTGCAGACCCAAATCTCGTCCATAGACACCCAATACAAATGACTGTGGTAAAATCTTTTAATGCCCCCTGTAATGAGGTGATGGTCCGAGCTTACCCCCACCCTCAATCACATTATACTCTCAGGAACACGGTATTTGAAACGCAGGAAAACAGCAACTTGGTATTGTTTACAGGTATAAATATTTACTTTGCACTGGATACACTCAAATTGCAAATGACAACTGATGCTCACAGACTAACATGTTGCACGTACAATGACTGACATTCACAGACAAGATCACGACTGACCTAATAATCCTTGTTCCACATGCATAACTATGGCAACTTCATTACGGGAAGTGCCCAAATCTAAATACAGCAATACACTGTCATATATCAAACACACTTGATCAAAAGCATGCACAATACATAATAAACCACGGCTCTATTGTCAGTAGAATAACAATCACAATAACAGGCAGTTCAATGTTAGTGAGGGTCTTACCCTCAGAGGCCCCCCACTCTGGTACAGTACACACTCTCAGCAGAAAAAGACGTCTTTCACATACCCTCCCTCTTCAAGCGGTACTTCGCTATGATTTCTTGATCAGAAACTATGTCAAAGATGCTGCGCACACATTTTCCAATGTTCTCCGTCACTGCAATTGTCTCAGCCTATGTTTTAAAGACACAGCATAAATCAGAGCAGTCATGTTTCTCAAAGTTCAATGAGGGAAATGACTGTGATCCATCAGTCACATTTATAGGGCAGGTAGGTAGGTGTTACTGGAATAGGACAGGTAATAGGATCAAGTAGTGTGAGCAACGTTATATAGAAATGCAACTTCCATCGTATATTCTGTTCCCGATGTTGTACAACCCTGATAGAAAATTGCATTGATATACAGAAAGGAGCCTCTGGTTAGTTTGAGATACAGTGGCCCCCATCAAAATCGTTCAAAGCTAACTTGAAAATAAGGCCACACCCCAAAAGTTATGTTGACCACTTGTAACGATCACTCTGCACAACTGAGAAGCAGTTGCACTGTCCTCCCTAAGGAGATACTACTGGCCCTATTCCTATAGCTAAATAAGTCAGCAAGAGTGACAGACAGCAAAAGCAGGGACGTCAGAGGTGTCAATTTCATGAACAATCGGTTTATTATTGTGAACAATAATGTCAACAAATGAAAAAATGAACAAATGAATGAAATGAATAATGATAAGAAAGTAATTCAAATAATTGCAGGTAACAGGTAAGAAATAAGATGGTACAGATGTAGGGACAAACAGAAGGCTAAACAGATTCACAAAGTAGAAAATGAATGGTGTCCGGAGGGTCTCCAATAAACCCACCCTCACAAACACAACACACACAGATAGACAAAAGATGGTGGGAGAATGACAGGTAGGCCCAACAAGTCCAGTAATAGCAGGGTAATTGAAATCCATACAAAGTAACAAAATAACAAAAAAATACAGGAAACAAAGTATCAAATTAAAGTAGAAAAAATCCAAACGAAAAAGAAATGATCTCACCCACAAATAAGGCAGTCCAGCAAAGTTTCCCGAAATGATGGTGATTGTAGAAAGTTGAAAACATTGAGTACGTTGAAATTGTTGAGACTGTCCAGTAGTGTTGAGTTGAATGGTGAACAGTTGTTTGGAAAAAATCAGGAGGATCAGGAAAAAATGGAGGCTGTCACACATAAAACAACAAACACTAAACAGACCTAGAAAAACAGCTAAACTTAAACAAGTAACAGTGAAAACAAAAAGAGCAGTTTAGACAAAGCGCAGTGACAAAAGAAAATAAACGGATGCACTGGAATTATCTAAGGATGTTAATGGATTCACTGAAATTTAAGTAGAGAAAATGCTGTAGTTAAATGGATTCCTCTGAGAAAGGGAGCCTCTCTCAGGCCTGATTAGCCAGCTTTAATACAACTGCTGGCTACTAAGGAGCTCTGAGATTGGAGGGGAGGAAAATCTGAATGAGCCAATGGGGAGAGAGGATGAATAGAGGGTGGTTGCAAGGAACTATGGGAAATGAAGTTTTGACCTGGCCAGGCTACTGACCCTAATTAAAGGGACAGGTGGGTGAGACTTACACCCACATTATGTAGCATGGGAATTGCTACATATTCCCCCCCCCCCCACACTGGAGGTGCAAGGGACGAACGCCATAGTAGCGTTTTAAATTAACAATATTGACGGTATCCTCTTTGACATAATCTGGCTCCCCCCACTTGACTTTGTAGTTGTTGGGTCCAAGTCTCTTGGTTACAAGAGCTGGCCCAAACCATTTAGGGGCAAGTTTTGCGGAAAACTTTCCGGAGGCATCAGATAAGGGGTGAGATCTTATCCAGACTAACTCACCTTCTTCATACTGACAGTGTGCTCTCCGGGCATTGTAATTCCGAGCTTGCCGTTTTTGAGCTTTGGCAACGTGATCCCTCACCTCTTCGGCAATCTGCTGCTGGCGATCTAGCAGTTGGTAGGGATCGGTGGATGGAGCAGGAGCAACAGCGATTAATCGGTCCAATGGGCCTCTGATGGTCCTTCCGAGCGCTAGTACTGCAGGAGAGAAGCCAGTGGTTTCATGTTTGGCTGTGTTGATGGCGAAACGAAACTCAGGTAGCCACTGATCCCACAGCTGATGGTTTTTCCCGACGAAAGATGCAACCATGGTCTTTAAGGTGCGGTTCACGCGTTCTGTCAGGTTGGTCTGTGGGTGGTAACTGGTGGTGAGTTTTTGTACTACTCCCCAGGTCTTGCACACCTCTGCGAGTAGCTGGTCCACGGTCTGAAAGAATGTGTTGCGGTGTTCCCCATCGAGTGAATATTTCCTGCGTCAAAATGTTCACAATCTTGGTGGTCTTACTGTCCCGCAATGGAAACAGCTCAACCCACTTTGTGAAGTAATCAACAATGACCAGGATGTAAGTGTTACCTTTTTTACTTCTTGGGAAAGGTCCCATTAGGTCCAGACCCAGCATCTCTCCGGGCTCCTTCACAGTAGTGGACTGGAGTTGACCTGCAGGTTTGGTGTTGGACGGTTTGTACTTCTGGCAGGTTTGACACTCCTTTATGTGGTGCCATGTATCTTTACGGATGGAGGGCCACCATGCAACCTCCAGCATGCGCAACAGGGTCTTCATCCTGCCCAGGTGACCTCCCAAAGGGTTGTTATGGTAGTGGTGGAGGAAGGAATCCGTCAGCTGTTCCGGAATAACCAGCTGGTATCGGAATCCCTGTTTAGGAATGGGCACCCGGCGATACACAAGTCCCTGCTGTTGGATGAAGGAGATGCGGTTATCATTGGCAGTATTGGAAGCAATGTCATTGATGATGTCAGAGATAGCTGGGTCTTTGGACTGAGCGGCCGCAATCTGGTCCATGGTGGTGGGAAGATCCATGCTACTCGCAGGGGCATTGCTAGCACACACTGATGCAGAAGGAGTTGAAGGTGGTACAAGTGGAGCTCTAGAGAGTGCATCAGGTACAAGATTCAGACTACCTTTCCTGTAAATAACGGTAAAAGTGAATTGTTGTAGGCGAAGAGTCCAGCGGGTCAGTCTGGAAGAGGTTTTTGGGTTATTGAATGCCCAGGAGAGTGCAGCGTGGTCAGTGACAACCTCAAACTCCATCCCCTCCAGATAATGCCGCCATTTTTCTACTGCCCACACGACAGCGAGACACTCCTTTTCAGATGTGGAGTAGTTTTTTTCGGCAGAGTTCAGTAATTTGGAGGCGTAGGCTATTACCTTCTCATCATCTCCTTCTAGCTGAGTCAGAACCGCTCCAAGTCCTACATCGCTGGCATCAGTAAAGACTCGGAACGTCTTGTTGATGTCCGGGTGAGCGAGGACTGGAGGACTGATCAAAGCTTCCTGGAGGAGTTTGAAACTCTTCTGGCACTCTCCTGTCCATTTCCAGGGGACATCTTTCTTTTTCAAGTTGTTAAGTGGGGCAGCAATATCCGCAAACCTGGGGATGTACTTGTGGTACCACCCTGCCAAACCTAGGAACCGTTGAACCTCCTTCAAGTTGGTAGGAATGGGATATTCCTGGATGGCTTGGAGCTTGTGGGGATCAGCAGCTACACCCTCACCTGAAACCACATGACCAAGGAAATGGAGAGTGTGTTTAAAGAAGTGGCATTTTTTGAGATTGAGAGTAAGACGGGCCAGATGAAGTTTGTGGAAGACAGCTTCGAGGTCTTGAAGATGCTGTGCGGAGTTTGGTGAATAGACAATGATGTCATCTATGTAGACGAAACAGATCTTCCCTCGGAGGTCTCCTAACACTCTCTCCATCAGCCGTTGAAAAGTGGCTGCAGCATTTTTTAACCCAAATGGCATTACATTAAATTGATAAAAACCAAAGGGTGTGGTAAACGCAGTCTTCGCTCTACTTCCTGAGTCCATCGCCACTTGCCAGTAACCCGAGCGTAGATCAAGGGAACTGAATACCGCAGCACCACTCAGGGACTCCAGGATGTCATGAATGAGGGGCATGGGATATGCATCAAAGACAGTCTTTGCATTCAGCTTTCTGTAGTCCACACAGAACCTGTAACCACCATCTTTCTTCTCTGTGAGCACCACTGGAGAGGACCATGGGGAGTTAGATGGTTCTATAACTCCGTCCAGCAGCATGTCTTGGACGTGTTCCTTGATTAAAGCCTTCTTCAGTGGAGACGCTCTATACAGTCGACCCCGAACAGGGACTTCGTCCTCAGTGGAGATGGAGTGACGGGTGATGGTGGTCATTCCCAACTTATCAGTGCAGACTGAAGACCACTTTTGCTGGAGGTTCTGGAGTTGTTGCTCGACAGGAGATGGTTCAGCTGAAGTGATGGTCATGGTCACCTTCGCCGGTTGGCATGGCTTTGGATCAGAGGTGGTAGGTGGCTGGCAAGATGTATGGAAGTAGAGGCTGACACTCGATAAGGACCTGTCCCAGGAAGCTTCCCCCTCATACCGTGGCAAAAAAGGATGGTAGGAGAAATCCTTCTGATGTTTGACACCATACTGCCTATTGACAATGTCAATCTGGGTATGAGTTTTCTCCAGGAAATCCAAGCCTAGAACCAGGGGAAACGTCAGGTGATGATCCTGTAGGACATATGTGCCTAGAAACCAGATCTCTCCGTGGAGAAGGTAAGTGAGGCGAACTTGACCTTTGGCCTGGTGTGACTGTCCATCCGCCAGCATGAAATACTGGTCCTGTGCAGACTCCAGCTCTTCCCCTGGATGAGCGATCTTCCTCCAGAGACTCTCTCTCATTAGAGTGAAGGTGCTCCCAGTGTCCAGGACTGCAGGCCCTTGGAGCCCTCGAACGCCTACATCCACGATCAGCAGAGTCAGGCTTGCAGCAGGAACTATATTTTTCTTCTCCTGGCTTCTCACCATGCTGACCTCTGCCAGCTTCTTCATAGCTCCTTTATGGCTCCTATTGTCCTGAACGGCTTTGCTGGATTTTGCCTTGACCCAGTATTCCCGCTGAGCAGCGTTGTCTCTCTCCACCTGGGTCCCGATGCGCACCAGTTCTGCCACTGTCTTCACTGTTCCCCTAAGACAGCTTGCCAGTTTGGGATTACAGCTGTTTAGAATGCGACAAACCAACTCAGTCTCCTCCAAGTCTGGCTTCCAGCGCAGACATAGGGCACGATAGTCATAGGCGAAGTCAAGGATTCGCTCGTCAGGCAGCTGGACTCTGGAGCGGAGTCGGTCTTCCACTTCGGTCTGGAAGTCAGATGGCAGAAAGGCTTGACGGAAGACAGTCTTGAACTGTTCCCAAGACTGGATTCCCTTGCGCTCCGCGACCCACCAGCTCTTTGCTGAGCCTTTCAGCACACTGGACATGGTTGCCAGGATCTGATTTGGTGTCATGGGTCGTAGCGCTAGGAATTCATCACATTTGTCCAGGAAATCAATGGCATCGCTGCTGGCCTCCCCGCCAAACTCTGGGAAGTTGATTTTAATGGGCAGCTTTGCTTGGGAAAGACTTCCTTCAGTTCTGGAGCCATGGTAATCAGCAGACCCACCGTCAAAGGAGAATTGTTGTGGTGCAGACTGCTTTCTAGAGGAGAGAGACGGCAAAGAAAGTGGCAGACGAGGGGTGCTGGTCTTTTTGAAGAGTTTCTTCAGCTCTTCTCCCCACAGCACATCGCGGCGTTTCAGGCACTTCACCACTTCCTTATCCATTTCGTCAAGGGCCTCTTGCCTTCGATTCTCCATATCTGTGAAGCGTCCTTCGATGTAACCTCGCAGGACCTGTTCACGATTAATGCTGCTCTCCTGTAACTCAGACAGCTGTGTTTCCAGTTGCTCAACACGGTCAGTGAGATGGGAACAGTACTCAGTCAATTGCCCTATCACAACACTGTCAGTAAGGTTCCCTTCATCATCATCGCCTCCAGAAAGATCTGCCCCTTCCTGGGTAATGTACAGGTCACTAATGCGGGTTGTTATCTCTGTGATAGGCTCTCTGATAGTCACATGGGGTCTATCTCCAATCTCAGAGAAGTTTAGCGAAGTCAAGGTCTGATTTTCCATTTCTGACATTAAGTTCCCAACAATTTAAACTGATGAATTTAGATTTGAATTTAATGACACAAAGGGTCCCCGTACGGGCCACCAATTCTGTAATGATCACTCTGCACAACTGAGAAGCAGTTGCACTGTCCTCCCTAAGGAGATACTACTGGCCCTATTCCTATAGCTAAATAAGTCAGCAAGAGTGACAGACAGCAAAAGCAGGGACGTCAGAGGTGTCAATTTCATGAACAATCGGTTTATTATTGTGAACAATAATGTCAACAAATGAAAAAATGAACAAATGAATGAAATGAATAATGATAAGAAAGTAATTCAAATAATTGCAGGTAACAGGTAAGAAATAAGATGGTACAGATGTAGGGACAAACAGAAGGCTAAACAGATTCACAAAGTAGAAAATGAATGGTGTCCGGAGGGTCTCCAATAAACCCACCCTCACAAACACAACACACACAGATAGACAAAAGATGGTGGGAGAATGACAGGTAGGCCCAACAAGTCCAGTAATAGCAGGGTAATTGAAATCCATACAAAGTAACAAAATAACAAAAAAATACAGGAAACAAAGTATCAAATTAAAGTAGAAAAAATCCAAACGAAAAAGAAATGATCTCACCCACAAATAAGGCAGTCCAGCAAAGTTTCCCGAAATGATGGTGATTGTAGAAAGTTGAAAACATTGAGTACGTTGAAATTGTTGAGACTGTCCAGTAGTGTTGAGTTGAATGGTGAACAGTTGTTTGGAAAAAATCAGGAGGATCAGGAAAAAATGGAGGCTGTCACACATAAAACAACAAACACTAAACAGACCTAGAAAAACAGCTAAACTTAAACAAGTAACAGTGAAAACAAAAAGAGCAGTTTAGACAAAGCGCAGTGACAAAAGAAAATAAACGGATGCACTGGAATTATCTAAGGATGTTAATGGATTCACTGAAATTTAAGTAGAGAAAATGCTGTAGTTAAATGGATTCCTCTGAGAAAGGGAGCCTCTCTCAGGCCTGATTAGCCAGCTTTAATACAACTGCTGGCTACTAAGGAGCTCTGAGATTGGAGGGGAGGAAAATCTGAATGAGCCAATGGGGAGAGAGGATGAATAGAGGGTGGTTGCAAGGAACTATGGGAAATGAAGTTTTGACCTGGCCAGGCTACTGACCCTAATTAAAGGGACAGGTGGGTGAGACTTACACCCACATTATGTAGCATGGGAATTGCTACACACTGCCGGAAAAGAACAGGGCAAAGTATGTCACCAAAACATATTACAGGGCAAAAGCAGCTTGCTCCTATTTGCGCCCTGTTTTTCTTTTCCTATCAAAATCAGGGGCAATCCCATTTTGGCCTTGCATTAGAGGTTTGCCCTGTTACAAAGAAGGAGGGGATTTACTTTTAGGACAAACACAAATATTACTGTAGACTCAAATACTGAGTTTCATTTTTTCACAAACCTGAATGTTGCTACAAAGTCAATCTGCAAATGAATATCCTTCAGTGCAATCTAAATACCCTGGTCAGCTCTTTTATTCACTCCATATTCTTTGTTTGTTCAATAGAGTCAACAGGAAGAATAACTGATAAATTGAAATAAGTACATGCATAAGAAATTGACTTGTTTCACAGTTGGACCCAAAATAGCAGCTGAGCCTATACTATTGTATCCACATTGAGTAATTACAAATTTACTTGAATATATGGCAACCTGATAATAAATTGGACAGGCATTTATTACCTGTCCAGGCACCTACAATCAACCCAGAAAACAAGTCTGTGTACAGGTCAGTAACATTTTCATAATGTTGCTTTTAAAACAAAACAAATCCTATTATATACCAAAATCCTCTAAATAGTTGGTTTAAACACAACAATTAATATTTTTTATCTAGCGCTTCATCTGAGTTAAAAGCCTTATTTATTTTAGTTGTCATGGATTACAGACATATATTTTCAAATTCAAACCTTTATTTAACCAGGTAAAGACATTGAGAACAAGTTCTCATTTAAAATGCCATTGAAGGGATTCCACTAACTTTGAAAGTATACGGATATTACAACAATCTTATCAATTATAGGATTCTTCTTCCTTACATGTTTACAAACTACAGTGTAAAATTTAATTCCAGTATTTTTAAATTCCTGGCTACAAGTGGAGAAAGACCTGCTGGATTAACTCTGCATTCACAGACCCTTTCAGAGCTCAATTTGCACTATTTGTTCACTGTATATGAGCAGTTATAAAAAAGAGTATCAATTATAAATTAATTGTCTTCCTTACTGTGGGACACATTTACAAGCATTAACATGCAAAGGTAATGACTTTACTGATACACAAATACCTTTGAGAGCAACCCTGCATGCTCTGTGTAATTAACTTAACCATGCTTAAAGAGGGCTAGGTGGCATAGTGTGCTAACCTAACCTCTTTCATCTCTTGAGGCCTATGTTTGAGTTTAGCTATGAAATCTTGAAATTTGTCCCTGGTTGAAAATGGAACAAGCAGCTTGTTTCTATATACCAGTACAATGTTGTATCAGGCTAGTATGACATCGGGAGCAGATATATTATAGAAGTAATGTTTTTATACAATGTTGCTCACACTACTTGAACCTGTCGCATCCAATTGACACCTTTTTACCTGCCCTATAAATACAATGGGTGGACCGCATTTCACTCATTGAATTTTGAGAAACATGACTGCTCTAATTTATGCTGTGTATTTAAGACATAGTCTGAGACAATTACAGTGACAGAGGGCACCGGAAGATGTGTGCGCAGCATCTTTGACATCATTTCTGATCAAGAAATCATAGCAAAGTACCGCTTGAAGAGGGAGGATATGTGACAGAAGTCATCTTCTGCTGAGAGTGTGTACCGAACCAGGGCTGGGGGCCTCGGCCTGTTACGATTGGACTGGAATACAGAAACAGGTGATAACTGATCGAAATAGCAAGTGATAAATGGTCGAACGACGTATTTGAACTTATGATCCCGCAATACAGAAAAGAGGTCCAGGATTCAAAAGCAGGGGTGTCAGGATAGGATTAAGGTGCAGTCACACAAGAATGCTATACTGTAGCCAGTGCCAGTGTACTTTAAAGGGGCCTGTACAGTCTATAACAATAGGGTTTGAAACCCTGACAGAAACAGACTATGTTTGTTTAATCCAGTCCCCATGTTACCTATTTAATATGAAATGTTTCAGTTTTGTCTGGGATGTGTAAACACTGTGTTTAATAGTAGCTCCATTAAATACACCATTACTACTGAAAACCAACAGTGCCCTAAGGTGCTGTATCTGTTACAAAACCTCATTGATAATTAAAAGTTGGTTTCTTCTGTTTGTATTGCTACTGTGCTGTGCTTAGTAATCAAACCAATCCACTTTGGTTTCCATTTATTCTAAAGTCACATGGCTTACGAATAAGTAGCAATTTAGAATGGCAGGAGCTGGGGTTAATTATAATGGATATATTTGATGGAGTGTGTAGGGTTTTCAACCATTTACTATATTTGTAGCACTGCAGTGACAGATCCAGTATGCAATTGTCACTATTTGTCTACAATTGCCTTTACAAATTTGGAATCAACTACGGTTCAACTGCGGACACCAGAATCAAGAAGTTAAACTGGGAGATTAAAAAGACCCTATCATTTGTTTTAACCTCTGACTTGCTGACATTTGATGCAGTTGAACTTTTTTTTTCATGAAAATGTCAGCCATGGAGAAAGAGATTGATGCAGACTAGAAATTATGTTCTCTTATTAATGCCACATATAAAAATACTTTGAATGAAGGCTCTAATGTTTGCTAAAAATAGGATTATGAATCTATATTCACCACATACATATGCTTTATATATGTTGCCATATATCTATCTAAATCCTTAAATAGTCGTGTATGTGGTAGAAGTTTGGCTCTCCTCTAGAATATTTATATCTGACAGTAGGTTTTTTCTCCATACTGTAAAATGTATAGTATTTCATAGACAAAGGGAATACTGTATAAACCCAATCCAATATTGCCATTAAATCATGAATAATAGTGTTTATTTAAGTTTAAGTTTAACTACAAACATTTCAATTCCTTCATAACCCGTTAGAACATTTGAACACGAAGAGCCTGAAACTTTTTAATAAACTTGTTTTTAAATGTTCACTTTTCTAAATGGTTGAAATGTAATTACTATGTTAAGTTGGTAAGGTAGTTTATTGAAGTTGCATTCCTGTGGTGATTACCTTAATTAATTTGTGCTTACCAGTCAGACATAATTAAATAAATATATTATAAATCCATCATAGAATGTGCAAACAGTGTATCATCTCAATTCAAGATGTACAAATGAAAGTGTTCCAGCATCCTTAAACCCTCAGATTATGATAACTTGAGCTAAATACATTTTTCTAAGCAAGTTTTAGCAAGCTGTTCTCTAGGGATATACAAAACAAAAGAGTAATATTATACCTATATATATATATATATATATATATATATATATATATATATATATATATATATATATATATATATACACTGTATATATACAGCCAGTTGAACAGGCAGACAAACAGCCTCTATTTAACACCATATTCTGAATTACGGTTAGTTGTTTACAAACTGTACATTTAAAGGCACAGTGTAACTACTTCATTATTATTTGTTTATTTAGCAGACGCCTTTATCCAAGGCAACTTACAGAGACTAGGGTGTGTGAACTATGCATCAGCTGCAGAGTCACTTACAAATACATCTCACCCAAAAGACAAAGCACAAGGAGGTTAAGTGACTTGCGCAGGGTCACACAAAGCAGAACAAAGAAAGTATTACAATATATAAAAAATACGAACCTTTTGATTTCCAAATTTTGAATTTTTTTTACTACATCAGAGATGGAAGAGCACGATCAGCTGGATCAGCCAAAGTTGATATTATTATTATTATTATTATTATTATTATTATTATTATTATTATTATTATTATTATTATTTATTTCTTAGCAGAGGCCCTTATCCAGGGCGACTTACAGTCGTAAACAAAAATACATTTCAAGAATCACAGTACAAGTAATAATACAATTAAGAGCAAGATAAATACAATGACTTTGGTTCTAGCAAGTACAATTATGACAAAATACGATTCAATAACGGAGCAGATAACAGTGTCAGTGATAGTTACATCAGGATATAATTAAATACAAAATACTACAGATTAAATAACACTTAACAGATTACAGTACTCTAAAGTACAGGATTAAATGCAGTAAAATAGGGGGCAGTTAAGAGCAAGTAAAGCATATTTAAGGAAAAGTGATAAGTGTTCAGGGGGAAAAAAAGAGTAGTTCTACAGGTGCTGTCTGAAGAGGTGAGTCTTGAGGAGGCGCCGGAAGGTGGTCAGGGACTGGGCAGTCCTGACATCTGTAGGAAGGTCATTCCACCACTGCGGGGCGAGTTAATAATAAACTACTTAGGATGTATTGTTTGATGTAAACAGTAGTTCTAATAAAATGGTGCCTGAGGTGGAGTTCTTTAACTTGTAAATCCCTATTTGTGTTGGCCTGTAAATGCTGGTTTCAAAACCATTATAATATGTAGAGACTTTATATTTGCAAGCACACAAGCACCATCTAGTGCACAGCAGTGCCAGAAAAACAAAAGGTTACTTGATCCAAAGTGTCAAACAGCTAGATGGCACTGGCTCTTCCAACTATAAATATGCATATATACAGTATTTGGCAGGCAACTGAAACAGACCAAAAAAACCCAATGAGTTATTACACTAAGAACCGCTCAGAATCATTGCAAACTAAGAAATCCGAAGATGTTTACTTTTTAAACTGGCATATGATGCTATAAACCCTTCAAAATACATAGAACCCACATTTAACTGTAATAATTACTAAAATATGTTTTTAACAAATGCCAGTCATAACTTAATGCTAAGACAATGCAGTTGACAATGAATAAACAATGTCTATTCAAAGGTGTAGCTTTTCGCCCCCAGGGAAGTGCAAGCTAAAAAACACCAAGCTCAGCTACATTGTATGTGTGAAAAGGAACAGCACACCTTTTGTAACCTTATTTCTGGGAGTATAAAACTGGCAAGATGTGTATCTATTTTTTATTTTTTTCATGAAATTGATTTCTGCTTGTTTGGTTTGGCAGTAATAAGATCAGCAGAAGGATTACATTTCAATGGCACAACACCCTCATCCTCAGGCAAATGATTTGTCCAAACTTAATAATAAAGTACTTAGGATGTATTGTTTGATGTAAACAGTAGTTCTAATAAAATGGTGCCTGAGGTGGAGTTCTTTAACTTGTAAATCCCTATTTGTGTTGGCCTGTAAATGCTGGTTTCAAAACCATTATAATAAAATATATCCTATTTAGCCTGACAAAAAGTCACAATAAAGGGCCTAGACTAAAAGGGTAAGCACTAATTTGAGTACGTAAAATCTCTGGAGAGTAAGTGAAACATAAATATGATGGTTTAATCAAAACAGTATAAAAATTCTCCTTTATTGTAGCACAATCCCCAAAACTATTTGGCTAAAATTCATTATAGAAATTTAGCACTGTGAAAAAACAGTGGGATAATATATATAGCATTTGAGTTGTGTTTACTCCTGTTTTGTGCACCTGTTTGCTAAGGATTCATGCAGTCATTTGCACATGCTTCTAAATGACAAGGGGTGAAGACAGGCAACACAGTTTCGTTGCTCATTTGTATGTAATAAGGCTATTTTCACTTGCATGTTTTCACAGAAACAGATATCAAAGGTGGAATTCATAAAAAAAAGCTGTGTACGAGAAAAAGAAGCTCCTTCACCACCAATAAAATTAATAGTCTTTATCGATTTTATTCTGAAAAGTTTGAGTAGTTAATCTTGTTTGTGTAAGAACAGTGTCATACAAATGTAAGTTTATATTAAATAGAGATGAACACAAACATGTATACATCTAATTATTTTTCCTAAGATGAATGGTCTATACTGCTTTACAATCCCATTTATTTTGAAAAAAGCAAGGCCACAAAAACAAGCACAATACAATGTCCTAAATTTACATGATAGGATATGAAAACCAATTTAATTAAAGTTTTAAAAGAATAATCTTGAGCGTGCACTAAAAAAGCTACACTTTATTAGTTACAGTTTCACCTAGTTGTTTTCCTTATATATATATATATATATATATATATATATATATATATATATATATATATATATATATATATATATATATATATGTGTGTGTCATAATCATAATGTTACAGTAGTCGAATCATTCTGTCATGTTCAGAATTCTTGCAGGGACAATATACCACAAAAAAACAACCAACGCGCCGCATACAGTATTCTATTTTGGAAGAATCAGAAAAAAGAACTACAAAAATATGAAAACAACTATGAGCAGTTAATCAGTAGGATAATTTGTCACTTTTGCTTAGGACTAATGAAAAATGTGTAGAGGGGTCAACAAAAAGTTTAATTACCTTGGTGAAAATTTAACAAATGTGTAATTAACAGGAAACTCCTAGTTTCATTACAGCTCCCACTAAAAGCACAGCAGTCATAAAAGAACTGAAAAACTTTTCAAACTACATGAGGTCAGTAAAAATACTAAGTGGATGTCACCTTTTCCTTTTTTATTTGGTCTTTATAACAGAAACAAACCGCAACTTGTTTCTACTATAGTTTTATTTTGATAGTATTAAAATGGGAGGCCTACAAAATGACTTGGCGGAATACAGGTAAGAAACAGGTTTTACTTACATAGGAGTAGATGTACTAGTCGCAAACCAGTTGCAAATTATTATTTATTTTATTTCTTAGCAGACGCCCTTACCCAGGGCAACTTACAATTGTTACAAGATATCACATTATACATTATTTCACATTATACAGATATCACATTATATTTTTACATACAATTACCCATTTATACAATTGGGTTTTTACTGGAGCAATCTAGGTAAATTACCTTGCTCAAGGGTACAACAGCAGTGTGCCTCACCGGGGATTGAACCCACGACCCTCCGGTCAAGAGTCCAGCTCCCTAACCTAAATGAGTCGGAAGTCTTGGGTGAAATGTACTAGACAAGCTTTTAGGGCAATGCTTTGCGGCAGCAGTTTCTGTTTGCGGTTTAAGCGTAGATGAATAAGTAATTATGGGCGTTCCTGCATAAATTCACAAATAGGGAGCAGAGATAGTGCAAATGAGGGTTCTCAAATATTATAATGAGATGTACGAATGCTGCAGGCAGTTGCAACACTTACAATTACAGCATTTCCCAGTCTACCTTTTCTCGTGGCTTGCCAGTTGTGCTCAATGCATTTTTAAGAAAAACAGCCAAATACCTATTTTTACCTAAAAGCAGGGTTTACTTACAAGCCTTGAAAACTAATTTCTATGACATTTCTGGTTTCCCCAATGTGTCAGGAGCAATAGACTGCACACATGTGCCGGTAACCTCTCCAGCTCATTCTGAGCATATCTGTATAGGAAACACACCTATTCTATTAATGTTCAGGTGGTTTGTAGTTGTGCACAATTTAGCACTGTACCACTGAGTAACGTGACAGTATATATTTGCTTATAGGCTATCCATGATAATACAAATTAGTAGTATAATGCAAAATTTGTCGCTGGTCGCTTGAAACTCGTATTAACGAGAACTGACTGTCCTGTAAGTATCATAAATTGTCAGTGCGGCACCATGATCTATTCTGTGTTAATTGTCTAGGCTGTCAAGTTAATAATAATAATAATAATAATAATAATAATAATAAAATCATTTAGTTTCAATTTAAAATAATCTTTTATTTGCATTGTACACCAATGTGTACAATGCAGCAGCATGATTTATTTTGTGTTACCATACCGGTAGCCTAAAGTAAAAGTAAAGTAAAAGGTATGCTAGGTGTTCATTTGATTTTACTGTACTGTATACTGTACAGGCGTACGATACAGATTTATATAGTTTTTCATAATGTAATGTGTAGCCTACCCAAAACACATTAGTGTTATTTCAGCGCAATGATTTATACATTTATACATAAATGCATGTGTGTGCGGTTTTATTGTATTTTTTAAATACCGACACTCTTAATATCAGATAAACATCCGGTTTAGCGAGGGTCTACTGTATGATTATGAAAAGCTTTTTGATAGAAACACATTTTTTATTTGGGGGTGAAGGTGGGGGCCCCACTATAGATTCTCTCTCTCTCTCTCTCTCTCTCTCTCTCTCTCTCTCTCTCTCTAATAAAATAGAAAAAATGAAGATGAAACAGAATGCATTGTACAGATGACGTTTACATTTAACAAAAACAGTGTTATGTTGACTTGTGTACCCTTGCATGTATAGATGTTATCCTTCAGGCACCCTCTACTGCAGCAAATCACAACTCAACTCCTGCTCTTTATTTGAACAATGTCGCCTGACGCTCACAACAGAGATCTTGCTAAGTAGACGCAACAAATATTTAAATTAGTATAATTGCCCTCTTTTCATTAACATATTTCTCTTAGTACATATGACAAAATGTTTACTTCGCTGTGTCGCAACGAAAATGCAAATTGCAATATGTTTGTGCTGCGATATTAGTACACCTACCTCATACACATTTAAAGAAAGCAACCTATTTAAAAACATTAATACCACTTAAATACAGTTTTGCAAAGCTTTATAGCCCTTTGCCAAGAAACACCCTACAGTAAATGTAAAATCAAGCAAAAATGGTCCTTATAATACATATAAAAATATAACAGACCACTATATATATATATATATATATATATATATATATATATATATATATATATATATATATAGTAGGTATTCCTTTCAGTATTATAGAATTTTGAATACCTCAGTTAGATTTCTTTTTAAATGTATTGCAACATAATTTGTAACAAAAAAAGACATAATAATGTTTTTAAATTTCAGAATCTGCACACATAGGTTTCATCTCATGAAAGTATATTTTTGGTATTTTTGTTTGACCTGTGGTTTTTTCGTCCTCTAAGCAGCAAATGTATTTAAAGATTTAGGATGACAAGACAAAGGGGGATAGAATCCCCCCAGGCACCCATGTTTAAAGCATAGAGCCATTTCCCTTCATGAAAGCAGTAAATAAGTAACTTATGAGCATTAATCGGGGGAAAAAAGGGCATCTGCTCCAGAGCTCTTGGTCATAAATGAAAGACCCACATCCTACAGTTAATTTAAATGATCCACTCGCAATTACTTTTATTAATTAGTACAAATTCATCCAAAAACACAGACCTGAGGGTGAGATAAACAGTGAAGATATTTTTAGTCTGTAAAATAATAATTTAAACTGTGTGGTATTGAGATACACAAACGTGAAGAAAAAATTGATAGACATTTGTTGTTATTAAGATATTACATTACATATTACAATGCCATGTTTATTTAGTTTTATGGAGACTTTATATCCATGTTCATAAGACTTTGTGTTCTAAAAAATACATTTAGCATACAGTGCGATAAGATCACTCAATGAATGTGCTTCTCACTCAACCATCTTTTTCAATATGTATGGAATTCATACAGGTTGTACAGGTTTTTAAACCAAGGTGTTTTGAAGCTATAGCCAATGAAAATATAAGATTTCACCATTTATGTTCACCTTTTTAAAAATATTTTCAGAAGGCATAACTCAAAAACTATAAAGTGAGTTTTTGTATTTATTTTTGATTATGACTTGTGATATGTCAGAAAGTAAATTGCACACTGTTTACTCACATAATTATTGTACTTTGGCTTTAAAAAGATGATATCAGGTGCAGACGGGGTCAATTCCACGAGGTAATAAGAATATAGTGTTATCTTCCAACATTCACTTAGTTAGAACAGTCTATGACAATAAAATATATATAAGAACCTAAAACAAGGAATTGCATACCTCTGATTTGCCAACATGGAAAAAAAAGGTTTTGCTGAGTGGGAGAAACTGGTTTAGTTCACTTAGATTGGCCCATAAGTACACACAAAACTGGTGTATATTTACACAGTAAGCCATGCAACACAAGCTCAGTTAGTCTACTGTAATACCACCAAAAATAGAATACTAGATTCCTACACATGCTTTACTAAAACTAAACCATTTAGTTTAATTTATGGAAATGAAGAATGAATGAAATTATGAAGGGAAGAGGATTCTGAATTCTGCAGACTGTGGTCAGATATGAAAGCTCCTGTTAATTGTCAACTGGTAGAAACGCACTACAAGGCAATAGATCAAGCAGGGAATAAGTGCTGAATACTGCCAGCACTGGTCACCTCAAAATTACTGACAGGAGTGCGAAATCATGACAGCAAACCTATAGATCATGCCTCAGAACACATCTGGCTGTGATGTGACAAAGCAGAGAACTTGAAAACAATGGGTTATAGTGTGGTGGACATCTTCAGCCAGCTGGGCATCAAGATCCTAAACAGGGGGCAGTGTCCCACTGGGTCTCTACAATGGACTGTTTGTTCCATTGTGACAGAAAGGTGGTCTTATTGAGTGTGGGTACTCTAAGTCATATATCATCCACCCCAGCAAGATACTTCTACTCACCGTCTTAATCTTTAACCTTAAAATACAGCCTGATTTTGCCATGCATTAAAAAAAGTGATGACAGTAGACAGTCTTTCTACATAATGGTTCTGTACAAAATGCACTAGGATTTTGGTTAGTTCATATAGTGTCAAAATATAAACATTTACAATGTAGTAACAAATGATACATACAGTTGTATATCATATGTACTGTATATCATATGTATGTTGTAAAGCACTTTGTGACAAATAATATTAAGAAAATGTTGATGTTGTTTCTCTATGTAAATTAGGATTTGGGATTTGATTTCATGTGAATTATTGTAAAATAGATACAATCAAACTTACTATAAATGTTGTTTTTTAAAGAATGAAAATAAAAGCAAATAAGCCTGTTGTTGCATTCTTTAGAATAACTGTTCTAGACTTTTCTTTAAATAACCATATATAAGCATATATCTAAAGAAAAAACATGCATTATTAATGCAAGAAGTAGTTCATATTTTGGTGTGGGTAGATCATCATGGTTGGTTATTCACACTCCTCTCAATAAAACTGAGTTTAACGGGGCTTATGCTAAGCATCTCTACTGTATTTGCTTTGGGCAAATCAGCAGAACAAAAGCTCAGTTTACAGGTGCATCAAAACCTACAACTTATATTTCAAATATTTGCATAACGTTTTTACATACATAAATGGACTCACGTGGACTGTTAGATGTTTGAGAATCTTGGTACACAAAGGGTCCTATTTTACTAATGTTTACCGGTAGATCAATTAAATAGACTCCTTTGTCCCAAAATATTTTGATATTAAAATGTGCTAAAATAGTATTTTTCTGTCTATCATATGTAAAAGTTTATTTCAAAGTTTATTTACCCTAAATTAGTGTAGCTGTTTCAAATGGTTATATATTTAAAGGCAACACTTTAAATGGTTATATGTAATGAAGTTGAAAAAGAACTTACAGGAGAATATAAGATATAAGGCTGAAAACCCCTGTTGATAAACACAATCTTATTATCTTACATTTGTAAAAATTTCAAGTACATTTCAATACAGTGACACTTTTATAGATTATGTCATTTTAGTGAGGGGGTTGATTTTACTTTAAGGATAAAGGTTGTTTATTAATTTGGACAATTAAGAAACTGAGAATGTATAAGCAATTTTTTTTCAGAAATATCTTGCACTGGTGAGCAGTGTACACAGACCATTTCTGTTTCTCAAACCCAAAGAAAGATTGTCTGTTCTCTATCCTAATTTAAATTATGATTTGTGTCGCTTACTATGTGGAATCAGTTCTCTGCAGACTGAATACCAATTGCCAAGCTTATGAGACATTCTCTGCTTAATGCACATGACCACATAGACCACATGCTACTGTTTCAGACTGATGAAAGAACAGTGATCGTCTGAAACAACTTTCAACTGAAATAACCCTGCTTTTAGGGCTACGAAACTAAAAACATACTAAACCACTTGTCTCAAACGCATTAAAAGCAAAAAAACAAAAAAACAATAATAATAATACATTTAAACAGTTTTTTTTTTTTTATGTATTTAACTTACTGTAACCTGTGTATATTCTACTGGCTTTTTATTTAGCAACCTGTGAAAAGTACATTTATCCTGGAGGATTCAATTAAAGGAACCTTGCAAAAAAAAGAAAAGAAAAAACAGGAGCTGGTTTGGGCCTGAAAAGTCGCTTCAGATAAAAATAACAAGTCACGCGGCAGAGGACAGATCCCAGCGCTTCTCCTCTGCCCCAGGGCTGCACATGCCCAGTAAATGCCTCAGTGGTGGAGAGAAACAGAACAGCATTCCCCAGCAGAAGGCTAGAGTAGAAGAGAAGGCCTGTGTTTGATGTATGAGCTCTGTCTTGCCATTGTGAGTCACCCCAAAATTAGCTGCAGGCAAAACAAAAATATTTTGTGATTAATTAGAGAAACTGGACAATTATGAATTGGCTGCACAAAGCCAGTATATGGTAATATAAATAGTAAATGAAGCCAGCACAATGTGATGCACACACTGTATATGTGTGTGAGAGATCACAGCAAAGAGCTTCCAACTCAATTGGTGTCAGTTTAAATAACATCATTTCTGCTCTTTGACACTTTCTTGGATTTTTAGTTCAAGGCATTTTATAAATATATTGGTCACAATTTGGTACTAATTTTAGGTTTTCCAACTAGAACTCTGAGATGTAACTGTTATTAAACAATGAATCGTATTATTCAGTTTAATAAATTACTAAACTGCTTTTGTTGTTTTGAATGGACGTTTTATTTTAATCACAATAATCTACTAATTACATATTTTGTACGTCACATAAATTAACATAGCCCTATATCATGTTTGCAGTTAAGCATTAAGAATTAATATGATTAAGAAATATAGATATTAATATATAATAACATAAATGAGAAGATATGTGTAATTTACAGTGATATCTTGGGCATGTTAGCAACACATCCTGTATATTTGTATGCATGTGTGTGTACATTATATACAGTTTAATACTCCAATCATTTTCATTAATAAATCTTGCATTGGTAATTTAATATAATTAACAGAATATGAATATAGTACTTGAGATGTAATGTAATCACAAGTCACAAATGAAAAATGGGGAGAACTAATCTGATCGAGGGAGAAGACAGTTTTAATATAATCAGTGCAGTTTGGCCATCACATTAAAAACTGTTAATTGGTTGCTGAATCATTCTAAATAATGTCAACAGTCAGCAAAGGTTTTAAAAGTGACCTTTCTTTAAAAGTGTATAAAACAAAAACATCTTTAACCGTATCCTTGTGTGACAGAAAGCCGTGCTGTTTCTGTGCTGCAACCATATGGTTACCACACAGCCCCACTACTAAACATGAGGCAATCTGAAGTCAATTTACAAGAGCAAACCATAAAAGCATCTACAATGAAAGGCAGACACCCATTATTCTTGGAGAGCTCAGCATTCTATTCCTGTAAAGTAATTAACTTGCTCCTTATCTAATGATACACATATCCTTGTGTCTGGCAGGGCCTCTGTTTGCACTGTTGTGCACTCACATTGTTTTCTATTATTATTCAAGCAGTGATGCCTCAGTAGTAAACCCATTGACCATTCAGTCAGAGGAGTAGCTGTGGATAATTAAAAGTTCCCAACCTCTTGCCCTGAGGCCAGACTAGAGCCAGTCAGAGAGGAGCCAGGCCTGAACTGCTCAGGGACCAATCGATCAGCTGATTAACCCTCATTACTGATTGGTCAGAGCTGATTGCATCCACAGTAAAGAAATCGCCTTTGGCCCGAAGGCATGCAGTGCTGCTGCTGCTGCACATTCGATAATAGGAAAGGAAGCAATCTTTTTTACAATTAGTTGCAAAGCATAATTAAAGTTAAAAAATTATATTCAGGAGAATTAGCAGTGTTAATCTTTATTAACTACCCAACTATCTTAGTTTGACGGGGGATTTAAGCTTGGTTAGATTTTTAAAAAATGCTCCCAATCGCCTTATCAGACTATTTTTTTTCTAGCAGACACCTTCATAATACAGGACTTTTGTCTCCATAGAATGCAGCTAGTTTACATAAATAACAAAACAAATGGGTATTAAGATTGCAGGTGTTTAATGAATAAAGATTTATAATTTTTTGTACTGCCATTTTAAATACATAAATCCTTCTTTTCACAGCCGATAGTCTTAAATCCTGGTCCCTATCTGTATTTTGAAGTACGAACAAATTACAAAGGCTAATTTACAGAGAGGAATACAATTATTGCAACTGTGTACTATTACTGACAACAGCTTAGTTACACGTAGGACCAGTTAATGTATTGTTCTGAGTAATTTCTTGCTAGCTTTATGCTTTTAAAATATGCTTTTTTAAATAGCTTAACTACTATCCATGGGTCAAGAGCACTTTTAAAATGACCACTGCTCTTCTGCTATGCGCAGCCACTCACTGTACCCTCAAGTAGTTTCATGTCAAGTCAGTGCCAGTGTTATAGTGGCGTTCTTGCTCGGTTGGCTACTCTGAGTTTCCGCACAGGTGGGTATAGTACTTGTGTGACATTTCTTGATCAATCAAGTGATTTAAATTAATAATTTTGGGAGCTACTAGGAGTTAGTTCTAGAAGCAAAACAAAACAAGAATAGATTATATTTTATATCTGCATTAAAACATAGCAGGGGGTGTTGAATAATCCCACCCCAAGGGGAATTAGAGGTGCTCGATTCTGCTTCGTGCCTCCGAACACGCCTGTGGGTGTGTTTTTATCTTAAGCCTGCTTTATTGCTCATGTATATACAAATCCTTCTTTGAATTTCTACTACCACGTCCGAGTTCTTCTGGCTAGCAGGATATTATCAAACTCCTTCAATTAAGGTTTTTTTTAGCAGTGAAGTTTTTTTTATATAAAAATGTTAAATTATTAAATTAGAAGAAACAGAAGGGCTTGCATCCAAATGCAGGTTGATTATTGTAATGCTTAAATTTAAATTTAAATTAATGTGATCTGATAAATACACCTTTTAGCAACTTCTGGAAGAATAAGTGGTTTTTAATCACAAAAACATATAATTCAGCAAAAAAAAAAAAAAAAAAATTACAAAACTGTCACCGAATTTGCTTTGATTCTCCTTAAGCAACAGCTAAATCTGCTTTAAAAATATTAATCTCATTTAAACATAGCTGCCTGCGAGGCAAAAGATGTTATGATGAAATAAGATGTTATCAGACAGGTGTGGTGGGCAAGATGACAATAACCATTTCTCCACACTACTCAATTATCATGATTTACATAGATTTATGTTGGAAGGCAGAAACAGCTTTTGGAAGGTAAAATGGTCATTAACCATTTTAATGAGCAAGGTCAAAGTAAATGTCCCGATTACTGCAACAAACAAATATGTGAACTGTAGCTATCTTTTAGTGGCTGATTGAAAACAATATCATGAATGAAAAAGAAAAAAAACTGCAATACAAACAAAACTATTAAAAAGAAAGACAAAATCTGGTAATAATTAAATTATTACAACACATTCATTCCCATGTCTAATCCTGTACCGTTATGTAGTGTAATTTTGAATATATGTAATTGTAAATTTTAAAAAATAAGGATGAATAATATACACCCGTTTAAATTAGAAACACTGTACACCACAAAGCATCAGATTAAGTCAAAATGTGGCTTAGAGGTAGAAGCTGTTCATGTCCACTGAAGTTGAATTGGTGTTAATGTTCTGCCTCCAGGTCATAAAACTGTACAAAACCTGAAGCAAAACCCAAAAGACAATGGGAATGCAGCTTAAATATAAGGACAGAGCTGGTATGTCTAGGGTAACTAGTATGTCTAGGGCTCACTAGTACAGATGCAATAGAAAGAGGAAACTTGGGTAAAGGGTGAGTTTATACCTTACTGTTGTTAATTAAGAGCAACTAAAAACAAACACATCTACGGCAACAAGGTGCACAGGGAGCCATCAAACCAAATAGTTTATATTTTAGTTTGAAATTGGGATCTTTAGTTGTTAAAGCTGCAGTGTCCACCAGCACTAAAATATAATTCCTAGCCTGTTTATTACATTCTTCATTCCAAAGGTTTGTTCCACCTGTAAGGACACAAACTATCTTGTTTTTTTTCTCCTAGATTGTGGTGTTTTCATTTCTTATACTGATCGGATTTACACACAACTTTTATTGATGTGATAGTTTGGGCTGTAATAATTGCTTTCTTTTAATAAATAAACAGGCCTTAGATAACTGCCTTTCTGACCAAGTAATTGAAACCAAACACAGCGTAGTATATTTTGCTGCCACTAAATGGAAACGATGTGGAGTTTCACCTGGAGTGATTAGACTTCACTGAAGCTCCCTGCATTCCTCATTAACCTTGTAGTCTCTGATTTACCTTGGGAATCAACAGGCATTAAGTAAACCCATTCTTATATCTTATAGTCCTTTCTAAGTGCTATCTCTTTCCTTTGCGTGGCTTGAGTTTAGGCTAATGTTTCTGAATGACAAAAAGGTGGCATGCTTTGATTGCCGTGCTATACCAATGGCCCTGCAACATCAGAGACATATATGACTTTTTTCAATTTCTCCACCCAACTAATTCAGAACCTTAACCTGTTTGGGAAATGCAGAGATAAAATAGTAAAAATACATTCTGTACTTTTAAAAGTACTCCATAGGGCAGGTGACTTATGATAACATTGCAAGGTGGCTTATGGACCAAATGAAGAAAAAAAATACATGTACACTGTTATATAAATGTAATAATCGAGCATATTTAAATTAAACTGGAACATTATATACACAGAGGTAAATAAGACAACCTTACATTATACATTACTTGATATCATAGTCTTTTTTGACCACCATGCTAGGCTAATTACCCTTTTGTTATATATTTTTTTTCTACAAATGTTATTTTAAAGATTTTGTTAACACACCTTATTTCTTTAATACATTTCTGTAATATGTTTCTGTAAGTAAAAATATCAACAACCAAAAAAATGCAACCAGAAATATATCTGTGCAATTTGTAACGACTTAATATTCCATAGTGAACTTTAAACAAAGCATGACTTGCTTAAAATATTACACTGCATTGTAATTCATTATTTGAAAAGAAATGTACTAAAATATTTTAAACATGAAAGAAATCTACAACGCTTGTTTCCAAATTATATGCAGTAGAGGTCTTTTGAGGTCAATATTCGCAGAAAACCCCTGGTGATCAGTTACATTTTCAGAACCAGTAACACATCAGTATATAATTAGTGTAAGAAATGTTGTCTGGTTCCTGTTTATTCAGATGTTCTGTACAACATTCAAACAGTCTCATAGCTGGTGGGTATATTTTAGAATACGCATTCAGTGCTTGGTTAATCATTTTGCCTTGTCATTCATGAAAAACTTGGTTGTATTTCTGGAAGGAGAATCCACAAACTAATCCAAGCACCATAAAAACTCTTTGTGGCTTGCATTCATGTTGCTTCTTTTTTGTCTGTCCTCTCAGTCACGCACGGTGAGTCCAAGCAGGTTTCCTCCTACAAGAGAGTAGGGTTTTTTCCCTTACCTGAGTGCCAAGCGGTTCGTATATAGTTTCTTCAGGGTGCGTGGCAGCCTGGAGAGGCCGGGTTCTCCCTCAGTGCATTACATGCTCGGGGGGCGGGCCCGTGTCTCAGCTGCTTACGTTTCATTCATCCTTTTCCTATTTTTGGGGGTAAGTAGCATTGCGCCACTGCAGTTGTTGTGTTAACCATTCATCACCTTCATTTTATCCAGTCATGGTTATCCGTGGCACTAGACTACATGATGTCATTGTGTTTTCGCTAGCCGGCCAACATTGTGGATAGCTGTCAGCTCCCACAGACAAGGTCTCCAGCCAAATTCATTATCATCATTAAATCATCTGTTCAATTGCAATTTAAATCATCCACACTGTGGATTCTCTGTACTGAACTTTCTATCTTAAATAAATTAATTCACACAATTTGTCTTTTTGAAGTTGTTTTATAACCTTTGTATTAAAACATGAACCTGAAAACAAATTGATTTTGATATTTGTAGAAACATTTTGAAACAAAAACTGGTATACAGGTACTTTTATCAAGTGGATGTTAGGTTTATGTTTTTTCTTAGGCTGAAACAAATCAAGTCAACAAATATTTAAGGTGCGTTTACACTTACAACTCAGACCTGAGTGGGGTTAGTGTCAATGACATTTCAAGATTCTTATCTTTGAGCTACCCGTTTACACTTGAGCACAGACCTAAGCTAGCTTGTGCCCAGTATGTGCGTGCACAGCCCAATGATGTCATATCGACCACCCCTTCTGTGAAGACATTTCCCCACCCCAAAAAAACAGAAGCGGAAGTGTTTAAACAAGCCATTCATTTGTGTCACTTGTGTGTTTCTACTTTAAGGTGGTCATCCCGTGCTAATTAAGATTACATTTTGCCATCAGAAACAGAGCAAAGCATTGAAAATTTGCATATTGGTACTGTCTATATACTCCTGAAAACAAAGCAGTATTGGTTTGATGCTGTCACAAATATTTGCAACTCTGTGGTCACCCTGTAAAAGTGAGAGCTGTTTACCTCCATGTTCCTGATTAAACTGAAGTATTTTATTTAATGAGCATGACTCACACAAGGTGTTACCATAAATCATCATCTGGTTTACAAACTCAATAAGTAGGCTTCCTGCTATAACTAGGCAGTGCACACCTTAAATTATTAACAAGCCAGGGCCTAAAGGCAGATCTTTGATGATGTTATAAACGCTGAGAGGACAAGGTGCTCTCTCAGCAAAAGATTATTGACTCTAATTACCATTCACCACAGCAAAGAAAACGCATGAAAGAGAGGAGGCAATAAAGAAAGCCAGGATCTAAATAAAATGATTTCTGTCTGTCAGTTTCTAAAAAACTAAACAAAACCAAAAAAAAACCCTCTTGCTTCTATTGCTTGTGAGTTGACTTTTTCTTCTTGTCTGTATACAAACACATAATAAAACCAATTCAGTGATGTTTTAAAGGTTCTTAGAGAGTTTAGGGAAACATCAGAAGATAAAGACAATGGTAACACTGGAAACAATCCAAGCTTTAGTCATTGCAATGCCTATAATATATAAAGAGGTTCAAAGAATGGGTGCTTCACAGAAGAAAGAACCACTTCAAAACCATTGGAATACCAGTGTAGGCTGACTACCTTGAGGAAATACAGAACCAGAATATATAGGTACTGTAATGTATTACTGGTGTGGTTTGGATCACCATTGCGATATCATGTTAGAATATGAAAATATCAACAGTATGGCACCATTGTAGAATTGGCTCATACCATTGTAAGTAGCTAGCTGCCTTAGGTCTGCATTGGCATGGGGAACATTTTTAACATAGGGCGTTTGCTTCTGTATTTAATTTACACAATTTTCTTTCTAAGGCCAAAGACTAATATTGTAAAACAAACAAAAAACAAACAAAAAAAAAACAGTAGTTTTGCAGTTTTCCCATGCTTTTCCCATAGTTATACTATGCATTTACCATAGTTAATCATGGTTTGACATGGTTTTTAATATGCTTTATCATACCTCTCTGTGCTTTACAATGCTTACCTATCTTTACCATGCTTTCACTATGCTTTGTTACACTTTCCTATCTGATTACTGTGGGGATACTGTTATAAGGGATTTTTCTAAGTTATTATACCAAACTGACTCTCCAGATACCAAATGTATAAGTGCACAATACTAGTCATGTGATTAATTCTTAGATTTTTTTGGCTAATCTTTGCAGGTCTCCTGGTGATGCAAAAAAGAAAACTTCAACAGACAAAAACTTTTCTATAGGTACAAGTCTATACAGCTGCCCTCTTCTCCACATTAGTCCCAATTTGAGTCCTCTAATGCTTTCTGGGCTGGACAGACAGCCTGTTTCATAATTCTTTTTTATTACTATAGACCTTTATTTTTATGGACTTGACCTTGACCTGCATAGACTGGGACTTGAAGTTCCAGAAACTCTCTCTGACTGGAACCAATAAAGGATAGGAAATTAATTTAAAACCACATGGTCTCCAAATGAGTTTTAACAGTGTTCAAAATGATACAAAGAACATAAAAAGATACAGCAAGGCTAAAACTGTTTACTCTGGTTAAAATAAAACAACTGGAAATTGGGCAATCAGCAAGACAAGAACTGTGACATACATGCACAGTATTGATTACTTGCTGGCTATCAGGTAATCAGATTCATTAAGGCATATAGACAACTATGTCTTGGAATTGACTTTTTCTTGCACCAGCATTACAAGTTCTTCAATCGGCATTACTTGTGTGGATCAGTGGATCAGTATGACCAGTTGGAAACCTGCACAACTACCAGCTCTGACCAGGTTAAAACTCGACTGGGCATTGCTGGAATATTAAACATTAAACAAATATTAAACAAAAAAAGTTTGTTTAATATTCCAGCAATAAAAAAATGTTTGGCCGTACCGCTACATATTTTTTATGTAAAGTTTAACATACAAGTAGAAAATATAGGGCAGAATTTGATGTTGCATATGTAAAAGGATGCTGTCACTAACAAGAAATACATTCACAGTGCAGTACCATACATTACAAAGAGCTATTCATAATCTTCCCAGAATGTGGTCACCCTGTCCTGTTTACTCTGATAAGGCTGTCATAATTAGTTTTAATTAAGACATAGTGTGGCAGGGTGCCCCGCCCCTGTGCGTATATTGTATATATGTGTGTATGTATTGGAGCACAGGGATGTGTATGTGTGTGTGTGTGTGTAATAGTGGGTGACAGGGAGGCAGTTCTACCTGCAAAAACACATGGGAATGTGGCTGGAGTCATGAATTGAATAAATGATTAAATAACTAACTAAGGCCACCACAGGTGTATAAATATAGTGATCACAGGTGACACAGGGTTTTTGTGTTCAGAGGCAGAAGGAGGGTCGGGAGGTAAAGCAAAGTAAAGCTTAAAACTATAAACAATTGCTACACGTGCTGGTTGTATACCAGCATGATACTTGTTTGTTTTGTGCCATGTCTGTTTGTTAGTCTGTTTATTTTGGCCATCACGCCTTTTGTTTTGTATCAATCTTTTTGTTCAATCTTTTTATTTGATCATTTATAATTAAAAAGCGCTGCAGCGCATTCATTCACATTTCACTTGCAGTGCTTTGTGTGTTTCTTCTGTGTCTGGCCGCTCAGGTCAGCTTGCCACACATGGTTATTGAGATTTTAGAAATTAGACTGAATACCTGAATTGAGGTTACTGAAAACACACAGCCCTGTTGAGTGGCTGTTGAAATATTTACATAGGCAATAAAATAAGACAGTGTAATACTCTTCTGATGTAAGACCAGGAAAGTATCTGAAATATATTCATTAATTTAGATAACAAAGATATTTTTCAAATTGATAGAAAAGGCTCATTAACCTTGTAATGAAAGTAAAAGCCGTGCAACAGTTTGTGAACCTTTACAATTCCTACTTTGCCTTTAGCATGTATGCAGTGCAGCACCCAAACCAAACTCCAGACAACATTCAGGAGAACGGGTATTTTCAAAGAGAAAGTATGGATGGCTGTGGGTTGCTGGTGAGTCAGAATTCAATCATGCACTCTCTTGCACACGGAAAATATTATGAGAACATTGTGACATGTGTTCAAGTGAATACATGTGTGTACTGGTTTATGCTTTCCAAGTCCACTGGGTTGTTTTAGCCTTCAAACAATAATTCTGTGGGTGGACCTGTGGTTGCATTGGCATATGGAAATCTGTGGATAAAAGTTAATGTAACCATATCAAAGCCACACTACATTTTTCAAAATCGTTTGTAATGATCCTTTTTAAGGATTTCTATGCCTTTAAGGTGCATCATTAGCTCTGATACTGCGTGGTGACATCACTCCCTAATGCACATTTGCACAGCTAGCTAGTGAGAGCATGTGAGAAGCATGAAGAGCTTAGAGCAATGTGGATGTACCTTGGGGATAATCCAGAATAAATCCATTCACTTGGGCTCCCTTTATTTACCTCTGGCCTCCAGCCTACCCGACGTTACATGTTCCATAAAATATTTATTTTTACCAAAGAGCGAAAAGGATGGTACTGTGGATATTTTTTTACTTATGGTCTTTATTAATGACTATGTCCTCAATATTTTAATATTTGTGTAAGCCAGATATAAAAATAACAATGGGGCACTATATTGTCAATTGTATTTTGTGCAGCAATGAAAACCTACTACATTGGCCAATGTCATAAATGGAGAGCTTTCAAGAATGCCAAAGGACAATGTGTGCTTCCAAGAGTATCTTCAAATAAAACTAGTCCTTTACCCCAAACCTTTAACTTAATTCTAACCCTAAAGTTCCACTGCAACATTGCTTATCAGTCCCTGCCTGACAATTTAATTTATACACTCTATAACAGACCCTATGTGTTCATGCTCCTGTTGTAATATCAAAATGTGCTTCCTGTGAAAAAAGCTTCCAAACAGATCCAACCATTTGTTTTTATTACATTACCCATGACTCTTGCAACAAGATATCAAAACATTTACTGATGTATTGCATAAATGGTAAGTTGTAGGCAACCTATACCCTATTTAAATAGAGTGCAACATAATTATCAATGAAGTGAATGACAATCTAATGGTATCAATATGTGATTGTGCATTATTTAGATAGTGTGGATAGAGTATTTCACTGTGAAACTTGAGTGTGAGCACTGACACCAGAAAAGGGGGGCAAGTTATTTTTTTTGAGACAACTGTGTCATGGTACTTTCTTTACTGCAGAAATATAGAGACTTTTTGCTTTTTTGCTCATATACTGTATGTCTATATATTCCAATTTGGCTGGATTGACTACCACGAGATAGAAATAATAAAAAGGATTTACATTATGTTAGGATCACACATATTACAAAGAAACCCATGATGACTGGAGTTTATCACATATCTTTAAAAAATATATACAACAGCATTAAAAAAAAAATAATAAAAAAAGTTTTCTCACAGGGTCTGTGACTTTTCTTTAAAAAGTCCTTGGGTTTTAAAATTGGGTCCTGACATGCAAAACTGCAGGAAAAAAAAGGATTCTAATACAAGATTTAAATAAATCGCCTGAAAATGTGTATTTATATCACAAAGACCACAATAGATTGCCTGTTGTATGCTCCACATAACTGTGACACTGTTAGAAAACTATGTAAAGTGGAGGCAGTAGTGGCACCATGAATTGTAACAAATGAGATGCGTGTCCCAAATAAATTCTATTGACCCTAGCTGCGTTCCAATTTATTGAAATAACACTAAAAATGATGATACAAAAAACTGCAATAGTTAAACAAGTTGAATATTTTTTTTGCCATGTAGTACTGTCAGAATGTAAGGATTCTCAGAGTCAATGACTTGTCTATGTCCTAGTTGGCAGAGGTTTTCACTGCCACCATGTATGTGATGAAGGGTCATTGTATATAAACTAAACTATGTGTGCCTCTCAGATCAAAATTCTCCTCCATCGCTGATTTGTGTGAAATATAAACATACCTTCTCCTTTTGGTATTGTCTGATAATAGACCAAAACACAAAGTGAAGCTTCTTCATGATATTGTATTTTTAAAATATGGCCAGAGACGTCTTTGTTTTTGTACAGCAGAAGCTTCAGAATGTATGTTTGCTGCTTAAAGGGCACATAAGGACCTTGTTATTTTATTGTGTTACATGTTTCCAGGTGTGAATATTGTTTTATTTATTTATTTTTTTTACATTTTGACCACTTTTTTAAACATTTAAACTGCATTCCCTGCCTCAAGATGGCTCCCCATGTACCCGCATGGACCGCTCAGAACTACATTTACCATCATTCTCCTGGTCACTGGTAAATCCATCTCAGTTACATATGTGAGGTAAACAGTTGTAGCAACACATGGGAACATGTAACACAATAAAATAAAAAGGTCCTTATGTACCCTTTAAAGAGCTTTAGCCTTATGCTACAAATCTTTATGTAAAACACTGAGCAGGATATAAGAAACATGTAACATGAAAAAGACAAAAGCAAATGTTAAAAAATCATTGACTAAATGCCTTGCAATAAAGCATGTGAAGTAGGTTATAAAGACAACCTCAATATCTCCACTTACACCATAAATACCTACTTAATAGTAATACCACAAAGCATAAAATGGTTTGCTCCTAGTGAGTTCAAATTCATCTGAAGCATGTGTCTGTTGATTAATCAATAATAATCGATTGTTAGTTTGGCAGATAACCATATTTTTGGGTATGTTCCTAAGTACAAATGTATACTAAGTATCTGTCTGCTGCCTAGTGTGCCACTATTTAAATTTGTTTAGTCACAAATGCTATTTAGTAACAGAAGAATAGCTTGGTAAAACAAAAAAGCCATGTGAAAATAACATGGGTTAATCATTATTGTAGCCATTTGTCTTTGTTGTTGAAATAGGCTTAAGGATTGCACTGTACGCATTATTGTGCTGATCACTAACTACTTACCAAAATCAGTCATCCTTATTGTAATAACATAGTAGCTCCACAGAGAATTTGAATCATCAGAAGTCATTAGATACAGTAAACATGAAAAATGCTACATCACAGCAGTAAACACTATTAACTATTGTATAACACACAAATTAATTTAGGCTCTTGGATATATTTCAGTCATTTAAGTGACTTCTAATGTAACAGTGATAATCTTATTAGGCTTATTTGTTAAACCAAATAAAGCTGTTTGTGTTAACTACAAAATGCAAATATTAATATAATAATTTATAAATACTAAAACAATCTCCTTCCTCATTCAGTTACCCACCTTGCTTCCTTAAATCCTGTGCACATTACACGGTACAATGTACAGGAGCATTGTTTGTGGAAAAAACAGTAGAATGTTTTTTAATTTTTAAAAAGCAAAGTATGTACCTTTCACTTCAAACTCTTCTGAGTAATTTTGAAACATTGCGATGGTAAGGTTAAGATGCTGCTATAGTTGTACCTTGTTTAGGCTACAGTATCGCTATTATTTTGATTTGATCCAGGCCATACATGTTAAACTTGCTAAGTTTTAATTCTATTTTATTATAGTAATGTATTGGCCCTGCATAATAAAAAGACAATCAAATATGTTGTCTACATGAACAATGTAGTTGCAATGCCACTACTTTACAATATGATGTCTGTCGTTTCTGATTGATATGCATATATGTTAATCAATATATTCACTGTTAGTTATATCAGGTTGTTCACTATAACAGGGTTTTGCAATTTGCTGTATCAGAATAATGAAGAAACACCCAAATTGAATTGAACATCTTTATACAGCATACAGACAGTTCTTTCAAGACAACTTCACATTTATCAACATTTAACTGTATATTTAAAAGAAAACAGTAAAGAAATAAAAAAAAGTACACTTTTTCTCAATCTTGTTACCTCCTCACGTCTGTTGCCATGGTTGCAGTTTGTGTAAAGATGGCAATGGTTGCATACATCACACATGATTTGCACTACAATAGGTTATTTATTAATCAGCCTTATCTTCGAATTATAAAAACAGTCTTTAAATACTTTTTGAAAATAAGTTTCAACCCATGGGAATATGCTCTAATATTCACCCCACCATGTGACCTGTTTTGACCAGTCAGGAGAGAGTATTTAATAGACCCATTATCTATCTAGCTAGCTATCTATCTATCTATCTATCTATCTATCTATCTATCTATCTATCTATCTATCTATCTATATATATATATATATATATATATATAATACTGTTTGTGAATAATAACATTGTATAATTCTTTAGAGCTGTGATTTTTGGGTTTGAGTGCTGTGATTGACTCACATTAGGTCCTATATACAATGCAATATTACAGTACTTTATATTGTGTAAGTGCAGTGCATACTACTAAAAATGTTTTTTGGGGTTAATTTGCAATTTAAAACAAATGGCAACTCAGCAGAAAATTCTGTGTGAACGTATGTTTTTTATTATTATTATTATTATTATTATTTTAAAAAGCATATTTTGGGTAGTAACCAGTACTATATCCATAATACAAGCAAAGTGGAACACCCATATTACAACAATACCAAACAAAACCAACATTGGTATGCTGCTACTGTTAGCTGGAGTTATTGGTACGAAGGTAACATTTCATAATCACGAAACAAATAAGACCAGACACAGAGGGCCCGAGATGGGTAATGGGGCCCGAGACGAAGTAGAGGGCACTATTACAACCAAACGGTCCATAATGTCTGGTAATACCTGATGTGGAGGAGTCTTATTGCTTTTATACTTTAGTGTTACAGCACAATGAATTCTCATTTGTATTTATTTAAAGTGTATTTATTTTGTGTGTATGTATGTGTACATCCAAAGCATGTATGTATATTATATATATATATATATATACATATATATATATATATATGTATGTATGTATGTATGTGAGAGAGAGAGAGAGAGAGAGAGAGAGAGAGAGAGAGAGAGAGAGGCTATAGCAGCAACTTCTCAATAGGAAACTTTGCTTGTCAGCAGCATAAACGCTCACAATCAGGCATTTCCTGGGATACATGTGCTATGGTAAAGGGAGGTGTTAATTACTGTGCTAATTACAGCATGATTGCTTTGCACTTGTTTTGCACTTGTAGGTGATTAAAATTTTAACGAAGCATATTACTTGGCACCGTTAGCACTGTTAACACAATTCTTTAGTTGTTTTTTTTTTCAATGCCTTGGGAGAGAAGTCCTACACCGCAGACCCTTTCTCCGTCTGTGATGTACTGTTACTGCTGCCACTGCTGCGGTGGTGGCAATGCTTGGAACAGGACTTAGTTTAGTCTGTCAGCGGCGCAGCTCTCTCTCCCCTCCAGCCCTGCTTCGCTTGGGAGGGCAGCAGACTATTAGAAGTGCCCAGCGTGAGCAAGCACCGGCCAGATGCTCGTGCAGAACCCACCAAGGTATTAGCTAAAAATTAGGCAGTGCTGTGGATGCCAGTTTCCACCCCCCTTCTGCCTTCATTTAAAAGCTACGGCAGCTCAGCTCAAGTCAGTCAGCCGGCAGTGTGTCACTGAGGGGAAGGCAGAGAAATGACAGCGAGTTCCGTGTGATTTATTCAGTTCCAGCTTCGCTGTGCGGTTCTCCCAGCTGAACTGGAGCATGGGAAAACCTGCATCTGTTACAAGCAGGGTTGAAAAAACTCCATTTACTTGTCGGCTGTGAGAGTCATACATACCACACGAGAGGTTCAGAGAAATCCCAGGAAAACCTCTGGAGAGTAGGTTGGGTGATGCAGGAAGGTATGCCCTAACCTGAAAGCATACTGACAATAACATGGTCCATAAGAAACAAATCAAACATTTTTCTCTATATCATATATAAGAAAGCTAAATATTTTACACTACCATTATACTGGAGCTCACTGTTCTAAAGTACATACATTTTATTTATTTTTTATATATAATATACATGTTGAGAGACTTGAATGTATCCACTCAATGTCCTTATGAGAGTCATGCAAAGAAGGTTTGAACAGACAGAAATAAAACATATTGATTCTCAGAACATAAACAACCAAAAAAAGAAATCAAGAACAAAAAAGTAAATAAATAAATAATATAAAATAATGCAATAAGTGGTAAAAGCCTTGGGCAATAAAAAGTACATTCAGTATTTTTGTTTGTGTTCTGATTAGGGCTTGCAATATTCAGAAAGGGTCTTATTATCAATAAAAATTATATATTTTTTAAAAGTGCAACATTTAAATGTGCTGAAAGTCATTCTGGACACTTTAATTTCCAGTGGATGCAACAGGGTCAACTATGAAAATGTTTTTGTCTCATAATGTTTTTTTTGTTTTGTTTTTAATAATCCCTTCATTATTTTGTTTTTTATTTATTCCAATTGATCCTGAGAAGAGAATAATCATTATGAAAAATCTCTGTACAACTCTGTAGAGTGCTCTTCAGCCACAGATTAATTCTGGTTCAAATTACCAAATCAATCTGAAAATTTTGAATTCTGGTTCAAATTACCAAATCAATCTGAAAATTTTGAAGCAATAGGATAAGGCATCTTTTTGTCCCAATACATTGTGGACATGACTGGGTTTCAGTTAAAAAACCAACCAAAAAAAAAAGTATCTTTGAAATAATTAGTTTTATAAAAATGTGCCTTATTAGTTTATTTTTATTTTAAAAAATTGCTTATTAATATATATATATATATATATATATATATATATATATATATATATATATATATATATATATATATATATATAGTACAGAATAGTTTCGCAAATGTTTATAAAAGAAACAAGCAAATGTATATCTATAAAAAAGATAACTGAAATGCTTGTTCCATTTTTAATATGATTCTCCTTTGTGCACATTCCTGTGAGTGTTTTCCTTACTGTGGACCCCCCTCCTTTACATATCTTCAAGGGCATAACAATAAAAAGAGTTCTGAAATATGGGTTTGATGCTCTTCCAACCCCCAAATGTGGGTCTCAATTTTCTGGTCCAATGACTGCCTAAGTTTACATGTGTCTGCACAACGAATTTAATATAAATAATTTCTCATTTGCTTGAGCTGTATGGTGGTCTTGAACGACTGTACTAAAATATAGTACTTTTATTTTTCCTCTATAAACCTAATCTATCAAACTATCCATCTCAGGGGTTTTAATGCTGCTTTTTCTAAAAGGAGCATGCCACCTCTGACAGAATCAGTAGCAATGCTCTTTACTTATCCTAAAAAAGAGGTGTCCAGAATATAACTAAATATTATTATTATTATTTGTTTATTTAGCCGACGCCTTTATCCAAGGTGACTTACAGACTAGGGTGTGTGAACTATGCATCAGCTGAAGAGTCACTTACAACTACGTCTCACCCGAAAGAAGGAGCACAAGGAGGTTAAGTGACTTGCTCAGGGTCACACAATGAGTTAGTGGCTGAGGTGGCATTTGAACCGGGGACCTCCTGGTTACAAGCCCTTTTCTTTAACCACTGGACTACACAGCCTCCACATATGAATCTGCTGCTTCTACCTCATAGCTGAAGATTATATTAGAAGCAACCTGTTCTAGTTTTCTTGCAGCATGCCTTAATTCCCAGCATTCATAGATAATTTCCTCCCCCACTCGGCTGCTTCCTCCCCTACAGCTGGGCCGAGGTCTTAGCCAGCTGCCTCATTTTCGATGTGAGCTATCTGCAGCAGACTCGGGAGCAAGACACCTGTCAGTCTCCCACACCACACCATGTGGTCACTATGCTACAAGGCTTTTTTTTTCACAGTAGCCTAATGAGACACAACACATTGACCTGAATTGTTTCCTGTCAAAGGAAAACCCCAGCTTGTTATGAATAAGAATAAAGACATTTCTGAAGGCAAAAATATAAACAAGGGCCATGTATTACCTTCTCAAGGTTTGGTAGTTTTTAAAAATGGCTGACCTTATCACTTTCTGAACATCACTTTCAATTATGCCATATTTCTTTTTTTGTGTGTTGACTAGTCCATTGAGGCTTAAGTGGATACCACCTAACTCATTTCTGACCTGATTCAGAAGTGTCCAGAAGTGAAAGTTGCTATGTAACTGTAGCTTTACTATAGTGTATGTACTGTAGTTCTTTTATATATTTGCGTATAGATTAGTACAGACAAGTATCAGCATGTTTGATTCCTAAACTAAGAGACCAAGTACAGTATCATAACATAGCCAAATTATTTACAAAATATAAAACCATTTATATTACCATGATGCATATGTACAGTAGAGAGTTAATTATATTAACACTAATTATCCAAACTGTTTAGTTATCCGAACACAGGACATGACATAGTCAACTTAGTGTTTGGTACTCGTGAGGAAGATGGCGACTAAGAGAAAGAGAACTGTTTTAACAATCAAGAAAAAAACAGAAATAATCAACCAACTGAAAAATGGAGAATTTTCCAAACTTGCTCTTGAGTAGGAGGTTGGAAAAGCAACAGTAAGTACAGTGGGTATTTCAAATGAAACAGTGACAAAATATTATTATTATTATTATTATTATTATTATTATTATTATTATTATTATTTATTTCTTAGCAGACGCCCTTATCCAGGACTTACAATTGTTACAAGATATCACATTTTTTACAGACAATTCCATTTTTTTTATTTTTACACATTTTTACATACAATTCCCAATTTATACAGTTGGGTTTTTACTGGAGCAATCTAGGTAAAGTACCTTGCTCAAGTGTACAGCAGCGGTGTCCCCCACCTGGGATTGAACCCATGACCCTCCGGTCAAGAGTCCAGAAGATTACAGCAGCAAGTTATTTTCAACAGACAGAACACAGGCACGAAAGTGCATGAAATCTGCCGATAATGAGTTACCTCTTGCTCTTATAGGAAAAGCAAAGAACACACGATGCTTTAAGGACATTAATGTAAATGCTCTGCCATTCTTAAAAAATGTACTTTTAATGCACGTTCGTCCATGTTCGATTAACCAAACAATTAGATTTCACGACCAGGCATTTTTTACTCGATACTCTACTGTACTTGTTTTCAGATAGTTTAACAACAGAAACATATTATTCTAGTTGGCTTTAATATTTTAAAAAAACAAAAAAAACAGGTATACGTGTAAAATATCCTGTGTATTATACTGTGTGTACATCATTATTTGGGTGATCTATGTAGCAATAAAATTACATTATTTTAGATATATATTTTGTCATAAGTAAATAGTGGAATAGGGCTGTATATTTGAATCTGTTTCGTGATAAATGCACTAAAACAGTCATTCTACCTGTCATTGTGATTTGTGTACTTTGGCCAAGAAGTAAGAACACCATAAGAACAAAAATAACTTTGGCAAGGTAAAACAAATCTAATTCTTTAGTACTGAACAATGAAAATGCAAGGCCAGTTTCGACATAAAAAATTACAAAGAAATCTATCCATAATATCTCAATGTAATTATGCTTATAAAAATATTAGTTTTTCTATTCCTAAAACCAGACATTGCTGTGGCATTGTGGTATTGTGGTTAGTGGACACCTATGTTTGCTTATCCAAGCTGTCATCAAAAACAAAGGGCCAAGACTGCATAGAGCATATAGAAATGGTTTGTAATGTAATTAAAAAGCACCCATGCTTGGCAGTTCTATTTTCTTTATGTTAACCACTGTAAGCATTCTGTCTGCCATGGGAAAATATGAGCTCACACAGTAAAATATCAATAACAAAGACAAATATCAACAAGCCGGGAAAGATCAGTGGGGTGTCTTAACCTACAATGTCTAGGCAAATATAGAATAAAGGATAGCTTTGGGAGAAATCAGTATATTTATTGCAAGGTTTTACAAGTGATTAGGCCTGTTACTATAATATACCTGCTCTAGGGGCATTCCATGAAGCCAATAAGCCTGTTGTGTAAGGTAAATCTGAAAATGACACAAAGCAGAAACTGTTAAAGCCACAGGTTTGAAAAAGACCATCCCAGTGGGTATCTATCAGATAACTTACATATACCATATATACTGTACAGTATATTGTTTATCTAACTTTGCAAAATAAAGTGTTATTTTCCTTTCTACCATAGGCAGCTGTTGACAGTCTTTTACTGACTTTGCATATAAGGCAGTATTTTGTGAAGTGTATACAGCAATAAATCTATTGTATATATTAAGCAAACAGTTTCTTCTTTTGAGAGCAATAGCAATAAACTATTGCCTTGTCGTTGCAGAAGTTTCAGCAATTGTGATGGTATTTATCTCACAGAGATAGAGAGGCAAGGGAAATTTCTTTATAGCCCCAATAAATTAATTTGTTTTTAGTTTTGGTGATTAATTTGATAACAACATTTTGACGCATTAAATATAAAGATTACAGCAGAATAACAGAATAGATTCACATACAGATCTACTGCACTGAAAGGAGGCACTATTTTACTACAACTGCATGAAAACATGTGCCAGTTTAATAGAGCTGTGTAATTTCTTTTTAATACATTTGCATCAAAGCTGGGGAATGCTGCCTCAGTGAATTACCTGGATGAGAGAAACTGAAAGTAAAAAAAGAGGTGCAGAGAGATGTAATTATCTTCTTGTAGACAACTTTTGGCGCGGCGTGCACCGTTTATTTAAACAATAACAAAAATAAAAGGTTTAACAAAAAAAAAACACACTGCTCACAGAGCAAAATAAAAAGATAAACTAAAACAAATCACAAACACAAAACACACAGGTAGGCTGGGCAGATTCTGTCACTGATCCTGTATAATTTTTAACTTTTCTTTTCTCCCTTCTCCTCTCGCTCTCCCGTACTCTCCTCTGTACACCCACCCCAAACTGAGAGCGCTGCGTGTTTATATACCGTGGTGAGGGGTTTACCTAGCTAGTAATTATTCTATTACCCCTCGGCCACAATCTGCACGAGTTTATTAATTATGTGTGACTGCCGGCTAGTTTAACAACGCACTAGCCGACAGCCACACATTACCACAAGGTTTTTTCAATACTACTGGCAGAGGACGAGCTGCCGACCTCACCTCTGCAGGAACACATTTAAATGAAAACAATAACAAAAACATATGGCTTCGCCGTCACATTCATAAATAAATAAATCATAACAATAATAATAATAATAATACAACAAAACAAATACAAAATAATAAATTGCACAGGGGCGGAGGGGTACCCCGTTCTAAAAATATCAAATAATCATGTACAGTGCTCCTTGACCTGTTACAATACCAGTAATAAAATATATTTCAGAAAATATCACCCTTTTTTATGACCAGTATCACAAGCATTACATGAGCAAAATTGTTCGCTAAATATTGTGATTTGTTTTAACCAGATGTGTTCCTCATGACAACCTTTATCCTACTGTGCTAATATTAGTAAATAGTGATCACTTTAGTTCCACTTCCTCTAATGTTTATGTTTCTCCTAATTAAAGCCAACAGTCTATGAGTAGTTTATCCTAGTTAGGGTTTGCAGGTACTTATTTCATATCGAATAAATGTATGATTCTACAAGTTTAACCCCAAAACAGTATTTCTACACCTCCTCCAAACAGAGCAAATAGTAACCATGAAGCCTGACAGATTCTAAATGTGACAGTGTGCTTTGTCTATATGGGATCCTCAGGTATGCCTTTGAATTTGCAACTGGGAATGCCAATAGGGTTATCATATTGTATGAAAACACAAGGGGCAGGATTTTCAAAATCCAGTGTTAATCAAGAAATCGGTATGTACCATTGATTTTGGCATTTTCAAGCTGTCGCTATGCCTCTTTCGTTATTAAATAATCATCCTAATGTGATCTCCAAAATTATGTTAATATCTTAATGAGTAGTACGTCTTACGACTATTTATTTTATTTGTGTTGGAATTTATTATTATTTTTTTTTAATTTAGTAGTCGCCAATTAGTTATTTATTTTTTTTGTAGTTTTCTCCCCAATTTAATAGTGTCCAATTATTTTTGTTTAGCTCAGCTCACCACTACCACCCTTGCGCTGACACAGGAGCGGCAAACACGAGCACACGCTGTCCTCCGAAGCGTGTGCCATCAGCCGACCACTTTTTTTCACACTGCAGACTCACCATGCAGCCACCCAGAGCTACAGCGTCAGAGGACAACAAAGCTCTGGGCAGCTTACAGGCAAGCCCGCAGGCGCCCGGCCAGAATACAGGGGCTGCTGGTGCACGGTGAGCCGAGAACACCCTGACCAACCTAACCCTCCCTCCAGGCGGTGCTTGGCCAATTGTGCTTTGCCCCCTGGGAGCTCCCGTCCTTGGTCGAACCGACGACGTTACTGTTACTGTGTGTGATCGACGACTCTTTATATGGTAAATTGTTTTAACCTGCCTGGTCTGTGTGGTCCAGTGGTTAAAGAAAAGGGCTTGTAAGCAGAAGGTCCCCGGTTCAAATCCCACCTCAGCCACTGACTCATTGTGTGACCCTGAGCAAGTCACTTAATCTCCTTGTGCTCCATCTTTCAGGTGAGACGTAGTTGTAAGTGACTCTGCAGCTGATGCATAGTTCACACACCCTAGTCTCTGTAAGTCGCCTTGGATAAAGGCGTCTGCTAAATAAACTAATAATAATAATAAACCCCTGTCTTTTTATGTTTCTATAACATTGTTGTCAATCAGATGTCGTTTATGTGTGTTCGCAGAGATTTATTTATATTAAATGATTTTATACATGAAAATGTTGTCAATCTTTAATCAAAACTAAAATGTTAAATAATCTAATGACGTGCCGCATCCATTATATTAGTATGACAAGGTTATATTTTTACATTTTAATATTGGTATAGCTGTAACTTTACTACAGTTTAGACATGGCAAAACGTAGGCTTACCACTGCCAGTTAAAAAAAAAAAAAAGTATATACAGTACATTCTTTTATCTGTATGTCTTAAGCATTAACATTTATTGTTACACATACAATTATGTTTATTTAAAAAAGGTACTAGGTTTAGGGTTGTGGTTTTTAAATTAGGATAGGGTGAAGGAAATTAACCACAAATAGCCAGGCACATTTTTTTTTTAGAAAGGAATTGTGTTGAGTTCTCAGGTTGGGAATTAAAAAGAATCTCTCATGTTGTTTGCACACAATACATGAACATAATGCCATATTCTTTGTAAATGTGACAATTGTATTACTTGCAGTAATATATAGTATTACTAAGGGATAAGATTTGTACTATGTTAAAAAAAGACCCTGTTAAATCCTCTGTAGATAGGACAAATACAGAAATGAAAAACATATGCCTAGTTAGATATGATTGCTTGATATGTCTTACATGGTTGTTGCACTACAGGAATTTACCATTTTTAAAATCATGCTGATATACAGTAGCTTACATATACTCTCTTTCTTACAATAGCTATCTTGGTTGGTATTGAGCTACATGTATTTACCATGGTTTAGCAAAGACGTTAACTCTTTAGTTTTTAACTAATTAATGTATTGTTTCTTCCCAAACTTGTATTACAGCTATATTCACATTCCCTTATCTAACGTCATACTGTCAAAGACATCCAATCTACTCATTTATATAAATTATACTTACTTACAAAATTAATTTAAAATTATTTATTGTTTGTTAATATATCTGATCAACTTATTTCCTAGACTCGATCTACTTATTTCCTGGGCTCGATCCACTTATTTCCCAGCCTGAGCTCGTAGACATTAGAAACAATGGAACCTACCCTATAAATGCTATAGCTTGATCAACTTATTTCCCGAACAACTTATTTCCTAGGACACCGGAACACACTGCCCGACGACATCGCAGTTGATTAGAATATTGTGTTAAGTATACGGCTCTAGGCCTACAGGATAGTATAACTTGGCAAACAGTGTCTTAGAATGCCAACCGTTCTAAGCGCCAGCCATCTAAGGGCCACACGTCCAAGGGCAGTCTGAGGTGTGGTAGTCACAGCGAAGACTTTTTCCAAACCTCTCCCAATGGCTACTAGAGGCCTCATTCCTACTCTGACACCAAATGTCTGGATCCCCTGGACACAGCGTGCTCACTCTTTCTCCCCTCCTAGAATGAACACTGGTAAGTACTTGCTTCAGATACTAACTCCCTCTCCCCCTGTGCTGCCTGCTACAAACTGTAAATTCTCCTTCCTAAAGTGTCGTTCTCTAACAAATCTTTGCTTCTCAACGAACTTATAACTGATACTAATCTTGATCTTCTCTGTCTATCAGAAAACAGGCACTCTGTAAATGATAAGTACTCACTACATCTATCCACCCCAAATGGCTACTCGCTCTTTGACAAGCCACGCCTCACGGGTAGAGGTGGAGGCACTACTGTTATTGCTAACTCTGCTTGCCGCCTTAACTCTCTCTATGCCAGCCTTTTCTTCGTTTGAGCATCTCGCTATCACGCTCCCCTCTCCCATGTCCGTCACCCTTGCTGTTGTCTATTGTCCACTAAAGAATAACTTTTATTGCTGAGTTCTCGCAATTCCTCTCCCTAATCTGCACTTCAACCAACAAAATTCTACTCCTAGGTGATTTCAACATCCATGTCGATTTGCCTACTTCCCCTCTAGTGACCGACTTTGTCACGCTCCTGGACTGTCTTGGACTCTCTCAATCTGTCAACGTTCCCACTCACACCCATGGACACACCCTGGATCTGCTCATCACCAGGGGTCTTGATATCTCCAATTTCTCAGTCTCAGATCTCTCTCTCTCTCTCTCTGACCATTTCTTAATCACTGCCAATATTAATCTTCCCACACCTTCAGCTACTACTAATGCTGTTATTTCCTTTTGTCCCAAAAATCTGCTAAATCCTATAATACTCTCGGAATGTGTCTCTTCTTCCCCTCTGACTGGGACTCTCCTGTCTTCAGTCGATGATGCGGTGTCCCTCTACAACGCCACCCTTACTCAGATCATCAACACAGTTCAACGCAACTGTCCATGGTATACCCTCGAACTTCGACTGCTTAAGTCTGCCTGCCGCAAGTCTGAGCGCAAATGGAGGTCGTCTGGACTAACAGTTCACAGAGAGATTTGGACCTATCACCTCAGTAGCTACAGGCGTGCGCTCGCTGTTGCCAGGGTGAAGTACTTCTCAGAAATCATATCTATGGGACACAGTAAAACAAACATTCTCTTCAAGACCATTGATCAAATCCTGCATCAACCGATAAATCCACCTCCCATTCATCCTCTTCTCTTACCTGCCATGATTTCTCCTCTTTCTTTCAGAACAAAATCAACACCATTTATTCTACGCGTTCCTGCCACAAACCCAGTTTAGTACTTGAGCACCTTGACTCCCCTCCGATTGTCCCTCCTGCTCTCTCTTCCTTCTCTCCATTATTGATGTCTCCAGCCTATTGTTGAAATCAACTACTGTCACGTGCCCCTTGGACCCCTGGCCAACAAATCTCATCTGTCTCTGTGCTTCTGACCTTGCTCCTTCCATTATGCACACTCTCAACTTGTCCCTGGTTTCAGGCCTGGTTCCTGCTGCCCTCAAGACTGCCCCGAGTAACGCCCTTGACCCGGCTGTCTTATCTGACTTCCATCCCATATCCAATCTTCTTTTTCTCTCCAAAACTCTTGAAAGGGCTGTAGCCAGCCAGCTGATGAAACATCTCACAGATAACAATCTGCTTGAATCTCTGCAGTCTGGCTTCCGGTCGCATCACAGTATTGAAACTGCTCTGCTCCGGATTGTAAATGATCTTCTGCTTAATACTGATGCTGCTGCTCCCTCTGTCCTTGTCCTCCTTGACCTAACTGCTGCTTTTGATACCATAGATTATAGCATTCTTCTTGACCGCCTTCAGAAGTATGCTCGGATCTTTGGATACTGTCTCTCCTGGCTGTCCTCTTACCTATCTGGACACATGCAGTCTGTTTTCTATGATGGAAGCAGCGCTGACGCAAACCCAGTCACTTGCGGTGTCCCTCAAGGGTCTGTTTTTGGGCCTCTTCTCTTCAACATCTACTTCATGCTTCCCTTGGGTCACCTTATCTGCCAACATAGCCTCATGTTTTATTCCTATTCAGATGACACACAGCTCTACCTAAAACTAGACCCTGGATGTCCCTCTGCCATGGTGCGGCTCTCAGCTTGCATCCAAGACATTGAGGCCTGGATGTCTGCCAATTTTCTTCAGCGCAACACTAACAAATCTGAACTTCTTCTAGTAGGATCAAAACCTCAACTCAATATTGCTGCCTTGAACTGTCTGCTGCTGCCTTCCTCCACTGTATGCAGCCTTGGTGTACTTCTGGACAGTAACCTCTCCTTTGATGCCCAAATCTCCTCTGTAGTCAAATCCTCCTTCTACCACCTCCGAAACATCTCAAAGGTCCGTCCCTACCTTTCCCTCCCGGATGCAGATACTCTGTCACGCATTCATCTCCTCTTGACTCATCTACTGCAACTCTCTCTAAGGTGGTCTTCCATCACACGCCATAAACCGATTGCAGCTGGTTCAAAATGCCAATGCTAGGATCCTTACCAGATATAAAAAACATTACCACATTACCCCCTGTCTTGCCCAGCTGCACTGGCTACCTGTAAAGTTCAGGATTACTTTCAAAATGCTCCTGCTTGCCTACAAGGCCCTCCATCACACAGGTCTAGAGTATCTCTCCAACCTGCTGACTCGCTATGTCCCTGCACGCAAGCTTGCTCGTTATACCCAAGCAAAATTGCATAACACTCAGAGAGCGCTCTTTTAGCTTCATTGGACCCGACTCTCTGGAACTCTCTCCCAGCTTTAGTGCGTGTAGCTCCCACAGTCGCACGCTTCAAATCAACTCTCAAGACCCACTTGTTTCTCTTGCTTTCAATGCTCTTTAAGCCTAATATCTGTTATTAGCTGTTGTCTTAATTGGCATTTCAGGTTTTTCCCTCAATCTTATTTGTATGATTCTGTATGACACATGTATCCACAATGTTTAGAATTCACATCCTAGCCTTTTATTTAATGTATTATGCCTGTATGTAATGTATTTACATTGTTTTTTACTGTTTGTATTTAATGTACTATGCCCTGTATTCCAATGCATTTTTGTATTTTAATGTATTATGCATTGTTCCTCACTGTCTTGTAAAGCACTTTGTGATGGTGATCCACTATGAAAGGCGCTATATAAAATAAATATTGATTGATTGCAGGAAGGGATGCATGGATGCATAAAGTACAGTGGCAATGGGGTGAATCAATAGGTGAAAAGATAAGGCTATGGCAGTAATAATTATCTACAATCTTGGCTAGAACTTAATGCAACATGATCGTGAAAACCACATATGACTGGAGACATAGTCTCGCTCTCTCTATTAAACACACACACATACATATATACATACATACATACACACATGGTATTCCATTGGTTTGTATATAATATCCGTGCCTATATTTTTTAAAAACAAGACCTGACAGCCCCACATTGTACTTTTTAACTATTAGACGAAATATTTACAGAATCCTTAAAAACTGCTGCTATAATCATGATTCATTTATTATTAATAGCGTTATCATTAAATTATACCAAATCTGTGCCGTCCGATTTTTACCCATACGCCAGATACTCGTAAACTAGCATTGTATATGTGAAGTTATCTAAATAAATGTATATTCTGCATGACAAAATGCATAATTTTAAATTATACACGAAATAGATATTCCCATTATTTTTTATTTCATTTCCATTTGGCTGCTGCTTGCAGGTGCGAGATCAATCTCACTGTACGCTAGTAGTTCCCCTTATTTAGTCGTTGAGACAGGAAGTGATGTACGTCACCTGCGACAATTAAGCTTTTTAACGAGAAATGCGTTCATTTACGATCTTATCGACTCAATTTCAAAGCATTAACAGATTGATTTAATTTACACATTTCATTTGAAAATCACTTGCTACTAAAGCTCTCGATACAATAACACTGGTTTTGGAAAATCCTGCCCAAGATATTTTACTGCACTGAAGCTAAGATGTTCCAGGGGACATATGGCATGCAGATAATTACTATATACCTGTTAAGTCAAGAATATCTACCTAACCATCTAAATGAAAACATTTTTTATACAAATAAACTTAGCAGAACAAGAAATGCACCTCTTCTGAATCCAGGTTCCGAGCTCATACTGCACTCATTTGTACAAAATAATTAAATGTTTGTGAATTTAGTGCTTGTGAAATGAAGGGACCAATAGCCCATGGCCATTGTCATGCATAGTGTGGGGCAAGCAACCCTGTAATACTTTTATTGACTGTAACCACTAAGGTATCCACTGAAACTCCCAAACTCATTTCACTTGTGACCTAAGCTGGAGTTCATCTTGGGCCTCAAGACGTGAATTGGTACATATCTTGGCAGTCTTATTTTGACATACTGCTGCTTTAGAAGACAAAACACAAAAGCCTTGCAAGAGCTTTTTTATTTCTGCTGTAACAGGGGCATCCAATTTAATGTCTTAGATTTACAGAGATGTTGGACTCATTGAAAAAGCTTAATTTTGAAATGTCTTCTTTATTGTATTATTTCATGTGTTGATTATACCATAAATGTCTAAACATGCCAATTCAGATTTGTGCCAAATAGTTAAACAAAATATATGAATCAGTATGAACACGGTATTGTACAAAACATTGACATTGCACTGCTAGCTACTGTATCAGTACAAATACTGTTTACTATGTTTAACATAACTAAATATCGCTGTTTTATAATCAAATGGCTACCCTTATGAGGTTACAAGGGTGTATCTCTTATTGGTGTTTATTTATTAAATGTTTAGGTGCTACCAAAATATATGCTTTAACTATCCATGCATTTTGTACAATTCTGATGTTTCTTCCCATAATTCCAAAGCCTCTGCACTACTTCATATAGTCAGCATACATTATTATTTAAAATGAACAAAGACCATGCAAATTCTGATTGCATAAAAATGAAAGGGCATTTAACACTGCTTGACAATAACAAGTGCTCACAGACTTCGCCCTTAAGGAAAATAAGAAATTTTCCGACAGCCAGTTTATTATAGACAGTTTATTATATGTGAATCCACTAAACAGATTATAATCTGCTAAAATGTTGAAGATATTCCACAACAACATTCTGAACTGTTTGAATCTGGAAAAACCTCAAGAGGGTCTTGTATGTTTGGTGTCAGACTTCTCCAAAGTAATTCGAAATTGTGCAAATAATACAATGCTCTTGGGGATTTAAGGTCTGCAATGTCATGTTAAAACAAATCCTGTCAACCACATATCTGACATGCTTTAACAGGATATGTGTACTAATATGTAAAATACTGCTTCATGTTGGATTTCATATCAGTCTTAGAAATCTTGATTCACAATTAGTTGCTGAAATGCCTTAATTTATTATATTTGCAATGCAGTATTTCAATGGATTTAATACCTAAACTGTTTTTGAGTAGTCAACAGTTCTGGCTTCTCTGTGTCCTCAGCTGACTGAATATATGAAAAGGCAAAGAAAAAGAAACACAAATAAGACAATAGATCGACAGTGAAGTATCTGATGTCGGCCTCAGTGAATGTATTTTTTCACAGCGCAATTATACTTGATTTAAATAATATCTGTCAGTTGTGCCTTGATCTTTATCTATGGTCAGTAAGGTTCAGTAAGCAACCGACGTGATTTGTAAGGTGGCATACAAAATAAGACAACCATCCTATGAATGGGCATATGTTTGGTAATATTTATCTGTCAAACCAGTATAAATATGTATGCTTCTCTTTGTGTCATTGGTTTGGGTTGTGACACAACAGCAACATGGATGGAAAAAGGTCACTGTAGAGGGCCTCAGAATGACACACGAAGAGTCAGGTTTCAAAAGAAAAGGTGCAGCCACGTTTCTTTACACAAACAGATAAAAACAGTGCACAAAACAAAAAGATGTACTGTCACTTTAAAACACACTACTTACAAATTGACAGGCCAAGAGAGGAGCGCATATTTGTAAGTCCTGGTCCTTTAAATACCAGTCCCATGCTTGACTAGTCCTTGGCAACTGAAAGGCAGGAAACAGCTCTGCTTAGTCTGACGAAGAAACACACAGAAAGGTTAAGGCTTTTATCCAGCACCTGCACGCTCTGTCTCCTCTGTCCCAGGAACACTGTCCCGACTGGTGGAGAGGCTGCCCCTTTTGTACACCTTAGCTCCGCCCCATACCCGATTAAGGGTTGCCAACTTTCTATTTTTCCAAAACCGGACAAAACCAGCAATGCGAGCAAAGTGACGGAGGGGGGGTGGGTGGGGGGAGATTGGAACCAGGTGTACCTCGTTCCCCTCCACCAGCCTCCTAGCAGGCCGACTCCTACAGAATGTTAACCCCGTAGTCGCCAACGCCTTCTAGATGGGCAGGTCTGCATGTTCCCCCTACTGGTGGGAGCTGACCTTTTCAGTGCAGGGAATTCATCTACTCTGTCACAGTCACTATTTAAATGTGTGTTGGATAATGTATTTTTTATACAGATTTTAAAAATTACTAGCAATAAACAATAAAGCAGAGTGTGTAATATATTTAGCAGAATTATGTAGCATAGGCGTCGAGTACGTGGGAGCTTCAGTGCCCGGGCCCTCACCAGGAAAAGGGCTTCGGGGCCAGGCCCCCAGGGAAAAGTTTGTAACATGTATATTATTTATTTGTGTTGGCAGATGTATTAAGTGGTATAGAGCTAGCAGAGCGCTCCGGCACTTGAAGTTGGATGTATTTGTTTATACATGTCAACACGTATGGTATACCCTGAAGCCGCCGTAGTAAGTCAAAGTCGTCAGCCAGAATTGTCTGACGCCAGTCGCCGCCAAAAATTAAAATAGCCGCCATTGCAGTCAGCATTTTTCTGACTGACAAAAGAAACCAATAGCGGCAGCTGCAGGACCAATTCTGAGTGGGTACTGGCCCTGCTTCTCAGAGTGACGTTTCATCCGAGTCATGTGCTGGGAATAATGGGAGCCGTAGTTATTTTACAGCATGGTGAAGGGATTTGGTGGCACGCAAAAGCAGAGCAGGTACTGTCAATATAAACTCTATTTCTAAATGTTATTATTAATGTTACTGTAGTTTTAATAATGCTCTTAAAATATGTTTTATGAAGCACTGATAGTTGTCTTCAGTTTCCTAGCCGTTGCCTCGTTGGTTTTAAATGTACAAGCTTATGATTTAAATTACTAATGGTCATTCTGAGGCCTCCCACAGTGACCTTATTTTAGGTACATAGTATCTAAATTTTATTAAAATAAACTCCCTTTCACACGAATTTCCAAATTTAAAAGCACTCAGATGGACTGCAACTTACTACAATACTTTTATCTAAATGAATACATTAGAAAAATGTCTTGACGAATTAGTTCTAATTGTAGTGAATATATAATTATAAAGCAAGAGTTTACAACCACTTCACCATTTACTACTCGGTAGGTAGTAAAAAAAATAACATGCATAGAAACTTCCAGCCTTCACTGTGATATTCCCTTGTAAAATTATAGAACAGTGTATCAAAGTATAATAAAATACTTTAAAGAAGATGCAAGCATGGGAAATCATAGCAGGATTGTGAAGCAAGAAAAAAAAAATACATGTAAATTGCTGAGAATGTTTGCCATGGTATTTTTGCAGATTTGAACCTTAGCTGAAAGCAGGTTGTATTATGGGTCAAATTTACCAAACCAACCAGACAACTGATACTTAAACTGATATCGTCTTGTAATATGCTTTTTAACTCCTAGTATTCATTTCCTCAGAATAAAGACAACTACATGACATTATTACACTATCAAAACCTGCAGAGATTGTTCAGTGTTGTATGGAATATCTTTTATTGCATGTTGAAGTGGAAGGTGTAAAAAAAGCTGCTCTAATAATACAACGACAAAATGCTGACAACAGGGGAGTGAGCAAAAGAACAGCTATTGTAACTTGAGACATGGTACTGTCAACAAAACAAACAAAAAATGGGGGGTCACCATGAAGAGGTGTACATTACCATTCTATATTCCTGTAGCTTCTGTGCAAACTCCCCCCTTACTCCAAAGATAGAATTGCCTTGTTGTCTCAAACTGACGGTTTGTCTGCGCGAGCCTTCTGTTTCTGTACACAACACGTCATTACTCGGACAGTCGAAGGAGAGGCTGTCAGACTGTCACTGTCTCGTTCACACAGAAATTACCACAGAAATAAAAGAGAAATAGACATCAATGAGAATTTAATTATTAAAGTCGAAAAATGTAATTTTCTTTATGATGCCAGTGTCAGTGGTTATAAAGACAATACAAAGAAAGACGCCATATGGTAAGAAATAGCAGAACAATTGGAAATTTATGGTATGTCTATCTCTTTATTTCACTTTAATTTTATTCAAAGTGACAGGGGGAGCGCCACACACTGCTTTCGTATTTCTGTAAAATGACGTTTCTCTGTTTTAATAATGTTCATCAATAATAATAATCACATTCACACACTAACTGAAGATTTTATTAAAACTGAAAATCAATAAAAAAAAGCATATAAAACTAATTTTCTCAGTATTTACAAAGAAATATGTGTAGATGTATTCTTTTTTTAAATAATTTACATGTTAAACCAGATCACATATAAACATTCACTGTTAAATGTATTTTTTTTAGTGTGTGGTGTACCCAGACTATTTATTTGTTTTATTTATTTTATTTCTCTCCACAAAAGGAGCAAAAGCAGACAGTATTTTCTTTTCATGACTGCAGCTACAGTTGTGTTTTTTTTAATGTCTTGGTGCTGTATTCGTGTTGTTTGTTTCGCTCCCTGTGTGCATAGCCCTTAGTGTAGGTCAGTGGCGTAGCTGTCAGCCATGTGCAAAAATATTGATCCGTTCTGTCACCAGCAAACCCCCCCCCCCCAAAAAAAATCTAGTGGTAGGTTAAGGTTTTTCATCAATCCCAGGGTTTTTCAGCAGGGGTCTCACTGGTATGAACACTTAGGGGTTGGCATGTCTGCATTGTTTTATTTCTAGTTACTTTCAAACAGTGGTTGTTACAACACTGAAACTATTAAAACATATGTATTACAATATAAGTGGTCTTTTATTAGCCCCTGGCTAACCATGATCAAGTTTTGTAGCAGCCACAAACCCACTAGCTTGTTGTGTTTGCTTTTAGATCTTTGCTTACTGAAGAAGCAGAAAATGCACACCTCTTGTTAACTCAAGGATAGAGAGCTGATCTGTGAACGTGGCTCAGCTGAAGTTGTCCTAGATTACAGGTTCCTGCTGGCAGGTTAATACAGCTGTGTGCTGAGCTCCCCAGAGCAGGGCTGCCAGAACACTGTGGCACAATGAGTGTTAGGTGTGTGCTCCCAGCTGTGTGCTATCTATAAGCAGCCATGCTTGAAAATAACTGGTATGACTGACTTTTTTCCCATACCTGGTAATGCTTTATTACAGTATTATTATTATTATTATTTATTTCTTAGCAGACGCCCTTATCCAGGGCGACTTACAATCGTAAGCAAATACATTTCAAGTGTTACAATACAAGTAATACAATAAGAGCAAGAAATACAATAACTATAACTACAATAAGTATAATACCCATGTATGTTTTGCTTAACATTGTATTTGTATTATGTGTGATATGGTGGGCTATATTAAAATATTTGTAAGTAACCACAAGTATTACTGTACACCCCCCCCCCCCCCCCGCCCCCACCAAAACAAGACCGGGTCTGATTGATTTAAACTGTGGTAGATCTAAATGCTGTGTTAAATCAATAACATAGCCTCTATGGGTTGTTTAGATTTTAAAAATACATAGACACACATACACCATTTGCACTATTTTCAAAACAGCAGTTGTATTTAGATTTGTATGTTCTCTATTGGAAAAGCGGTTCTTGAGCTATTCATGGAGATGTGTGTATAGATAATTAACCTAAACCTTTTTGTTTGGTAAATTTTAATAACTGTCCTCAGAGCTTTTTATGTGGTATTCTCCCTTGTTTTCACCACAGCACCACAATCTAAATAAAAGAAATACAGGCCTATGTCATTTTAAAATATCCAGTTATGTCTTAGTGTTCATTGTAGATGTTTTGTTGAATATTAAAGAATATTATGTGACATTATCAGATTAACCACGTGTAAAGATCTAGTCGTTCATCCTCGTTTGTTGAACAGTGCAAAGCAGGACTGTAATATGACACAGAGGGGTGTGTATTTCTACATACAAAGTCATGCAAAAGTTCCATAAACCCTTGTGTTTTGCTTTCCATGAGAAACGATCAACAAAAGAACCTTCAATTAAAAATAACTAGAGTAAACATGGTAATCCAGCTCAGAGATAACAGAGGGTATCTATAGCATATCTCTCAACATTCCCCCACCTTAGTCATGAGGGCCATTTAAAGTGCTATCGGTTTAAATCATTTTAGGCAGATCATTATCTTGTTTCAGTTTTAATTTAAGTCAAAGGACTATATACATAAACACCAGTACCATTATAGAGCTGCTGTGCATTAAATAGCACAATAATGGTTTCTCATACTGAGAAACACTCCATTGTTGTTTCTTACTATGACTGAAAAACCAGAATGACCCAGCTTAAAAAACTTTATCTTAAAGCTTTGCTATTCTGCATATATTTTGTCTTTTCTTTAAATGTTCCACCTAAAATATCATCCTGTAACTATACAAACAAGGACGTGTTCAGTTACTTTTTGCACTATTTGTAACAGAACACTAATCTAAGATGCTATGAGTGCTGTCTTTAAAATACAAATATATGATTTAGTTGGAATAGGCTCTCTACATCCCAACAGAGATGTGAATATAATATAGGATTATTTGCATTTCTATAGACTATAATTTTGTATTTATTTTTTTGTATGGAAAGATGTAAAACAGTAGAGTAACTGTAATCATGGCCATGTGTGGTGTAAAGATAGGAAGGACAGTGCTTATTATTTCACTGGGTAAATAGCAAAAACTCAATATTAAACCGGATTAGTTTAATTGAATAGTACTGAACGTGTGAATTTGAGAATCCAGATTCAGGTGATGTTATTCACTGTGTATTGTTCAGTAAATGCTATTAACTTTAAAGTTGTCGGTGACACATACAAGTGATGCTGAGGCCCGTTTGATGAAGGTTCTGTGATTGCGATGAGGTTGCGAGGACGCAGAGGTCATCGCTGTGTGCGTTTGATAAAGCGCTTTGCAATTGCCGTAGCTTGCAATCACTGTTTTGCGATATGCGCTCAAAAAAATCAGTAACTCTGTAATCCACTTTAAAGCTGAGTGGCCGATTAGGTAACTACACAATGGCAGGGTGCAAAGGAAGACCAAAGAAGAAATTGATACAACAGAAATGGTTGGCCAATACAAATCTGTTCTATTTGGCAAGTTGTCTGGAAGTTTAACTAACAAAGACAAGAAAAAAAAGCAGCACGTAATCACGGATGCAGTAAATGCTTTAAGGGTTAAGCAGAGAACGGTACCTGAAATAAGAAAAAAATGGATAGATCTAGTAAGTAGAATGAAATTAAAAGAAGGGAAAAGAAGGGAGATGAAAAAGACCTGATATGACGAGGAAAAAATTAGGTGAAGTAGCTGTTGCTGGTATTGAGAGCAAAAAAGAAAAGCAGATAGAAGCTCTTGCCTTTAACCCAGCGTAAGGAAACATGTCTTTTGTTATCCATCTAAGTAAGCAATAATGAAAATAGATAAATAGTTATGTTACACAACTTGTAAATAAAATGCATTATTATTATTATTATTATTATTATTATTATTATTATTATTATTATTATTATTATTTTACCCACTGTCTCTCAGTATCTCCACCAGCAAAGTGATTGGAAAATATCATAATTTGCCCAAATGAAACTGCCGTTTGTACTCCCAGGGTATCAAATGACAGCATCTAACAGACATTTTTGCATATGAGATGGTTTGAATATTAACAAAATTAAAACCTTTCCTGCATATACAGGTGCTCATTCACAGCAAGGGACAAAACTGGTATTTGAGATCCATCTATGACAAATATTGTATTATATATTTATAATACAATATCTAAAACATGAATAAGTAGAGTGTGACTGTATGGATCGGAACAGCAGGTCTGTTTAACCACGCCGTATTGTGTTGGAGGAGCAGGGACTGCCTGATCATATGACTTGACCTGCGATCAAGTCACGTGCCACTTTTATCACGTGTGCTGTGGCGCGTACGTGTCGCAGATGCAGATCAAAACCTGTAAATGTCTGACAAAGCAGCACCTAGGAAGTACAGTGTCATCGCGAGGAAGATATGTTAAACAAAACACCAACGCTGACACGCTATTTTAATACAATACTAACAAATGTATGTGAAGGTACCAGTACTTTGAAAAATACACTGGAGAGAAATCAACAGGCAGAAACGACCTAGGTTTATATGGATTACAGTGGGGCAATCTCCATGGAAAAATAAAAATAAGCCTCACCTTTTTCTCACTCTGTTTTGGTAGTAGTTTCAGGTTGTGTGTGTTTCCATATAGTTTTCTTTAAGACTAAGAAATCCTTTTCCAAATGCAAATAAACTAATTCATATTAAAATATGGGAGGCTGTGTTTGTGCCTGAGTTCCAATTTGGCCTTGCGCGATTTATTGATATCGGCCGTCCAATCATCAATCTTGTTTTTTTTTGCATGGGTCATAGCCATGACTACGGTCCATGTTGCCATATATTTGGTTTAGGGCTAGGATGGGTGGGACATATAATATTATAATGACGAGGACGCATCACAGACGGCGCCATTTTAGCTGAGTTCACTGCAGATTCATACAGACACTCGTCCATTTCAAACATCTGTGTCTCCGGTTGTACAAGTCCAGGAGTGCTGATCTGCAACTCATTGGAAAGGTAAGTATTTGTACTAAATAGCCATCTTCTTATTTTGTATCATATATGGTCATTCTGCTTAGGCAGCAAAGGGTTAATAGAGGGTGAGATCCTTGAAGCTGGTAGAAGGTCCCCTTTCAGAAACACTGCGTGGAATTTCTGAAAATTAAAACGAGATAGAGAATCAGCTATTATATTTTTTGAGCCTGGAATGTGAATTGCTTTAATCTTAAAATTACCCAGCACGGAAACCCAGGTGAGTTTCCACATTCATTTCATAATAGCAAGGTAAGATGATCTGTATTTGTTAATGATTGCCACCGTAGATAGGTTGTCGCAATTAAATGCTATCACCTTTTTTGACCATAAGTGACCCCAGATTACAGCAGCAATCACTATAAGGTAGAGTTTGAATGATGCTGAAGATTGTTCCTTTATGGATAGATTCAGGATCTCTGGAGGTCAGTTCCTGTAGAACCATTTAGTTCCTAAAATACCACTGAAACCTTACTGGGTGGCAGCATCAGTATACAGGTTGAGAGAAGAAGGGGATTAGATGATGTCGTCATAGAATAATGAGATACCGTTCCAGCTTGAAAGAAGGTGGAACCATAGTGATATCTGCTCAGCTTCCATCATTGAGATTGACGTGCTGATGCAATTCACATACTGAAGAGGCTAATTTCAAAAGGAAACAACTGAATGATCGACCTTGAGGAATAATCCTATAGCGAAATTGAGATGGCCGAGTAGAGAAAGAAGTTTGCGTTTAGTACAAGTCTCAAGAGCTGAAAGATTTTAAAAAGTCTTTGATGCAAAGTAGTTTGTCTTGACGGAGCCAAACTTCAGTTTTTTTGGAATCCAATTCAATCCCGAGAATTTCCACACTAGTAGTGGGTCCAAGAGTTTTCTCCTCCGATAAGGGAACACCAAGTTTGAAAAATAGAGATTTTAAAACTGTTATGGAATGTGCAGTGGGTTGGTCATTGGGGTCCACTAATAAAAAGTCATCTAGTAGGTGAAGTATGGATGGAAGTCTGTGTTAATTTAAAAGAATCCAGCAAAAGGCCTGAAGGAGGGGATTAAATATGTGAGGACTACTCTTGCAGCTGAAAGCGAGGCGTACTACAAAATAAAATGAGAGAGGAGAATGAGCATGACTTTAAAAGAACTGGCTATATCTGCCTTAGAAAGCCACGCCCCTTAGCCTACTATTTTTATGAAACAAAGAACATCGTCGATTCTGGCATATTAGGAAAAATTGGTTGTGGGAGATTAAATCACTGATACACACTGATACTTGCCAACATCGCCTCTGCCAGACCACATTTAACTGAAACAATGATAATACAATACCATACAACGCCACAACCCATACTTTTAAATAAACCCAATGATACCTTAATAATAACATGGCCCCAATGGCCACCTCCCCCCACCTCTAAAACACAACCATCCTCCCTCAAGTCCCCTATTGTCTTTCTTCTCCCATCATTGAGGGAGGGTTGGTCTACAGTCCGGTGCCTTTAAGGCGGGACCAAGACCCAGCGACAGGGAACCCGGGCACAGTGGATGAGGCATCGGCAGCGCAGGCAGGTGACCAGTCGGCTGCAGCCCCAGGCAGAGATGCGAGCCCAGGCAACCGTGCAGCGACATCTGGGCTAACGGGGAGCGGAGCAGGAGACCAGGCAACCAACTGTGCCTGGTGGTACAGAGACCTGGGAGTCAGGCCCAGCGACCACAGGTCCAGGCACACAGGTTGGGTGTTTGGCAGCCCAGGTCAAGGGATCCAACCTCCAGGCACCGGGCTGAGGCGCAGGGGTGGTGGTCGGGGTTGTGGTGGCGGTGGTCTCCTCACCCCCCCGCCATACCTGGTGGCTCCCTCCTCTGGGGCTCCAGCAACAGGAAAGTCCTGCAGCGAAACTGCTGCTGGTGCAAATATCAAATCCACGGGCAATGACAAACAGGCATCCCCAGGTGATGGCGATCAGGGCAGGATCGGTCCCTTGGGAGGTGATGGCAGGTGGAGAACCTCGGGAGGCGACGGCAGCAGTGGACCCTCGGGAGACGACAGCAGCAGCGGACCCGCAGGAGGCGACGGCAGCAGCGAACCCTCGGGAGGCGACGGCAGCAGCGGACCCTCGGGAGGCGAAGGCACAAGTTGAGCCCCTGGCTTTATAATGTTGCAAATATAACAGCAAAATAATACATCCTAAGTAATATGAATACAAGTACTGTATTTGCTCGTGTATAAGTCGAGAAATTGAACCACAAAACACAATCCTGAAGTTGGGGGGGGGGGGGGGGGGGGGTCGACTAATACACAAGTAAAAAAAAAAAAACCTTGTCAGCAAACCTTTAATGTCTGCAAAAGTCATTGCCGGTGTGTGGTTACTACAATCCCTGTCTGTACCTAGCAAGGTTTAGGACCCAGTAGAGCCCTGTGCAGGCATGCATTCAGAGGCTTGCTCACTGCCGCTTGTTTGTTATTTTTCTTTATCAATAGTTTGTATTAGCGCTTGAAAAGAAAGAAAGTTTGGTTAATATCAGGTTAACTTAGTTCAGAGAGAACTGACTCGTTCTGTTTCACTGAATATGCTTTTATGATTCACTGCACTGCTGCTGTGTATCTGCATTGCCATGCCTATCTTTCCCTTGTAGATTACAAACTAATGAAGAATGAAGATTTAATTTGGATGCTAAAACTCAGAAGATCTCATTGCTACACTTCTGTCAAGTGGGTGAGATAAACACAGTTTAATCATTTTTTCTTGCTAACTTGGATATTATTTTTTAATTGTGCATATTTTTTGCTACTGAGCTTGTAGCCCACATCTTGTATTTTTTTTTTATTTTTGTTGTACTGGACGATTGCTTTAAACAAATGGAACATTGCAAACAAATGGAACATTAAATGTACACTCTCCAGTTAATATTATTCATTCTGAATGAATTGTTTGTTGTGGTTGTTGCATTGAATTGTGAGCACTTGCCTGTACTGCATTTTTTGTTTTGTTTAGTTTTTTTTGCAAGCTTGATTTCATGCCCTTATCGGAGTGCAAATATTTTTTCTTGTGTTCTTATATTTGGCACAGTAACTAGTTCTAATTTCTGGGAATGTATATAGTTGGCTATAGGCTACTGTTACAGAGTGTCCCTGCAGCAGAGTGCTTTATAGTAAAATAAGTAGAGTAAAATATATGCAGACCACTAGAGAAAGCTACCATGCTGTATAGCCTATTGTATAAACTCAATCTGTGGAAAATGGTAGAGACATGTGTGTGAATGTGAGAGCGTGAGAGAGTCAATTGACGCAGGCAGTAGGTATAGGACAATAACTAGCGGGTTCGGGTTGGGTTGCAGATCTTATTAAAGTGGTTCGGGTCGCGGGTAAGAAGACAGTGCTGCAGCCGGTTGCGGGTCCGGGTCGGAAGCATGTCGTAAAAATCAGACCCGTGCTAGACTTTACAGGGGGATGTTGTGGAGTTCCGAAGAGATCGAAGCTCTTCTTGAAATTTGGGCAGATACCCATATATAAATGCTGCTTGACAATACCCATAAAAACACCGAAGTGTTCAAAGAGTTTTTCAGTCGACTGAAAGAATGGGGCTTCAACCGCACTGCTGAACAATGCAGAGCAAAATTTAAAAAAACTATGCTGTTCCTAGATTAAAACCAGGGACATATTGAGAAGGAGTGGGGAGTCACCAAAAATTAAATCAAAATGTCCTTATTATGACCAACTTGATATTATTACAAAACACCACAGAAGTGCAGCACACAAAATCAGGTCTTTCTCCATAAGTTTCTCCTTGGCTGTTAGAACTTCCCAGCATTCACTTCAAGGAGATCATGTGATTTTCTTGTGTTCTCAGTATTATTGCAGATGTGTAATGTGAAAGGGATGTGTTCTCAGTACACTTGAAAAGATGGAAGTGAACTCAGTACGTTTCCAAGTGTACTCAGCAAACATCCAGTGTGAAAGAGAAAAGATCTGAGGACGTTTCCCCTGAAAAGCGCTGAGTACACTTGGTAAGTGTACCGAGTGTGAATAGGTGGTAAGTAAAATGATTTTAATGGACCCAAATCAGTATTTAACATATTTCAAGTACAGTTTAAACACAGAGCTATTCATGTTGGAGCCTAGGGGTGCTCTTATTGGTTATCTTCTTGGAACATTGTCAATTAGTGCTTCTGCCAGTCTAAAATCTAACTTGGAAAACATAAACCAGTTCAGTAAAGGCAAGCTGAATCCCAGCTATTTGACCCTGTATCATCATACATTACAATTTTTACCCATTAAAGGCTTAGGGACATGCAGTATTTAAAGAATGTTCCGTCTGTCAAATTAAACCATGCAAATGAATCATATAACAACAAAAAAACAAGGTTACTAAAAAAAAAATAAAAGTTGATATTTTTTTTGTGCAGTTGATGAGTGGAGATCCCCACAAAACAACATTTACTTTCAATTTAATTCACATTCACAGTTTGACACACAACATCCACCTGAGCTGAGAAACATGAACGATTAGATCAATGGAAACTAAAGCTCAATCTGTTAGTGTAGGAACATTGGAAAATGTAAATTTAAAAGAGCATTACTGTTTTAATACTGCTTCAGTTGATTTTCAGTTTTCGACATGCTTAGTAAACACTGGGTGCAATATCAAGTGCCAGTTCCAGCAAATGCAGTTAGTTGCTGCACCCCAAGGCACATTCAGTTGGCCTCATGCCATTTCCAGATTGTTCAGTCTATTTTTTTTCAAAGCTTTTAAGGAAAATAAGGAGTGAGCAAACAAAGACTTGTAAGACGGACAGCTCATTAACTTTTCAATAGGGGGAACCCTAAATCACCTGTGACCTGTTTGGCTTATAAACACTGCTTAGCCACTTTACAGCTAGCTGTCTTAAAAGCTGAAAATGTTTCCTGACGATCCCCTTGCCATATTGGATGCACAAGCATTTTCAAAGTGGCAGGTCTAGGCGTGCACAGAGCTTCTTCTGTTTATGACTTCAATGAAAAGCTCTAATTTCTTTGCTGGGCATGTAGAACCAGTTTCTCTGGTACATCGTGTTATAAAGCCAAAGTCTAGTACTTTGACAAGGACTGTGACGTGTCTATTTGACTTTTTATCAAGAAGGCATGGACATAAAGCCTAAGAAACTGTCTCATCCATTCATAGCCGTAAGACACTGATTCAAATTTTTCTGGAGGGTAAAAAAGAAAGAAAATGCATTAGTCTCTATGTATCACATATAAAAACACAAAATAATGAAACAAAATATGATTTAATTTTGGGTGCTAATGAATACACATAATATTTGCCAATGGCTAGTTGAACATGATTGAAATGTGGCACACATGCTTTAATATATATATATATATATATATATATATATATATATATATATATATATATATATATATATATATATATATATATATATATATATGTATGTATTGACATCTTTGTTACTTGTATTTTGCATGTTGTGTTCCCATAATAGTAAAACATTGATACAAACAGATTACAATAAAGAAATAAATCATTATGGTATATTATTATGTGTAACCTTTAGATTGCTAAAATGCTTACGTGGCCAGTGTTGACCACGTGGAACATGAAATACTGCAGTTATTTATTTATTTATTTATTAATTTGGAATCATCAATTATTTTTTACCCCATTTTCTCCCCAATTTGAAATGCCCAATTCTTTATTAAGCCTGGCTCACCGCTGCAACCTCCGCGCTGACTCAGGAGAGACAAAGATGAACACACGTGTCCTCCAAAATGTGTGCCTTCAGAGCTACAGTGAGGGAGGGCCACGCAGCTCTAGGCAGCTTGCAGACAGGCCTGCAGGTGCCTGGCCAGTCTACAGGGGTCGCTGGTGCACGGTGAGCCGAGGACACCCTGGCCGACTTAAGCCCTCCCCATCCTGGGCGGCACCCGGCCAATTGTGTGCCGCCCCCTGGAACTCCCATCCACTGCCGGCAGTGGAATAGCCTGGACCTGAACCTGCGATCTCTAATATAATACATAATACCATAATGATTTATTTCTTTATTGTAATCTGTTTGTATCAATGTTTTACTATTATGGGAACACAACATGCAAAATACAAGTAACAAAGATGTCAATACATATATATATATTAAAGCATGTGTGCCTTTGTTTCTATCTATCTGTCTATCTATACATATATTTTACATATGCAGTATGTTTGCATGAAAATACATACATATATAATGTATATAATGGAGTATAAATGATAAATTATACTTACATGGACACAATGATAAAGATACATAAGGTATGGTTCTTGTACATGTATAAAGACCTATAAAAGCTGTAGCAAAAGGTCTGCGTCCTCTTTATGAATAATAATAATGAGATGAGGGAGGAGGGAGGAGAAATGGCACTTCAAGTTTCATCTCTCCATTACCTAGAGGCGCAAACTGCAACTTGTCACCTTGGAGTATTCCGTGTCTCTTGAAGCACTAGACTCCTCTGGAGAGAATGTCAGTCCCAGCCCTGGGCAGTTTTGACAAACAGAGTATATATTGATACATGATAAAGTATGCTAGAAATCACCCTACTGCTAAAGGCTACTATAGTTTTAATATCATCATTTGAATTAACAAGCATTCTGTGGAGAAATAATGAGCTTTCATTATTCAGAGCATCATCCTTACTCGGGGAACTCAGAAGCTATTAGTGCTTGAGAACTTAATGAAAAGATGATAAAGAAGGTTTTAGATAAAAGTTTAAATGGGCGCACTCGGTAACCAGAGTAAAAATGTAATACTCGGGATGATGAATTGACATATCTCTCCAAAGCAGCGGTGTCAGCCCCAAAAGGTGTATTGTGCAGGTGTTCCATCTACACACACCTGCATCACATTCATGGCAAGAGGACTGATTGCTTTAATCAACAAGAAACAGTAAAACTGGCAGCGTTGCAAGGAAACTCTTCAGCATTCTTGGTCCCACACAACACCTAACCAAAAAAAGGTTTGATATTAAATGAGGTAGAGTCCAACAATGTCAGGCAAGAACACTGTTTAATACCAATGTTTTTGCAGTGTAAATAAACCAAATAAAAAGGCAATACAGAACTGACTTAAAAGGTATTTTGTAATCAATATGCATAGTTATAAATGACCCTGTATTTATTGCTATGAGAGATATTTGCTTAAATTGGCGGGACAGTTTTAATTCAGTTTACTGAAGTCTGATCTATTTGTTGTTGTATATGTTTTCAAAGACCCCCAAAAAGATTTCCAGATGCATAATAAATGTTTATCTAAAGAAACACTGACCTGTATTCTATTACAAACAGTGATGCAAGTAATGGTGATAAATATATCTACACTATTTATTATTGGTGACTACTCTGTTACACAACTGACCATGCATGATAAGTTCACAGGGCTCTAATTTCACATGCTTGTGCGGCGGGGTACACCTCTCCCCTGTGCGTATTATTTTGTGTTATTATTATTTAAAATTAAAATTATTTGTTCACCATGTTTTTATTCTCTGTCTGTTTTGGCCATCGTACCGTTTTGTTTTGAAAAGTGTTTTGTTTTGAAAAGTGTTTTGTTTAAATCTTTATTTATAATAAACACGCACATCAGTGCTTCGTACCCTGTAGGCCTCTACCAAAGTACCAAGTTTTGTTACTTTTCGTGCAATGGTGTTGATTTTACGGACATATGGAAATTTGGCTAGAAAAATCCAATATGGCTGCCAAACCATGTGACCAATCAACTTCATTCTTTCATTTACCGTAATTTCCCATAGGCCTCTACTACTGTATGAAGTTTCATCACTCTACCACACTCTACCATAGAGAAACACTGCAATATATGCAAATTGACCATAGCTGGAATTTGATTGGCTCACGGCGGCCATGTTATGTAGCAACTTGCTTTTAACAAACTTAATAGACAACCTTGCCAAGGCTATGTATACAAAGTTTTGCTTCAATCAGCTTAACGGTTTCAGAGGAAAACGTTTGAATATTTCTGATAAATTCAATATGTCCGCCAAACTACGCTACAGATTTTCTTCTCGCGAACAAATCTGAATGGAGGCCATGAGGGGAGTATGTGCTCCAAGTTTCAGATCTCGGCTGATTGCGGTTTCGGAGAAGATTTTTGAAAATTGGCTAATTTTTGCAAAAAATCCAATATGGCTGCCAAACCATGTGACCTATGACCTTCAGTTTTACTGTGACACATCTTCCCATAGGTCTCTTACCACCCTACCAAGTTTCATGACTTTTCGTTGAACGGTGTTGATTTTACAGACATTTGAACATTTTGGCAGAATAATAATAAAAAAATAAATAATAATAATAATAATCCTAACAATTACAATAGGGATCCAGCAACTTAAGGACCCCTAATATTATTATTATTATTATTTATTATTATTATTATTATTATTATTATTATTATTATTATTATTATTATTATTATTATTATTATTATTATTATTAATAACACAAACTGTGTTTTAATGATTACATTTAGAATTTAGCTTTTTGATTATATGTAACTTTCACTATGTACTGCAAATGTTTCATAATGCCAGCTAATGTTTAAAGTACAAAAAACAAACTAACAACAAAAAAAAACATATCCAGCATTGGACGTTTCTTTAGCTTTCTTCAGCATACGTTTTAACGCTCCTAACAGCAAACACTAACTATATACACTGTAGTTAAATCACTAAGTCATCCAGTTTTTCAATCTACATTTTCTGATAGTGAATAAAGAGAAAAATCTACTTACTTGCAACTTTAGATAATATGATAAACTTGTAGTACTGCAGTGAAATGAAAGCACAGATGAGCAAATGCTGCAAGTTCCAGTCATTTTTTTCTTTATTCTGAGATATCATTAATTATTGGGTACCGGTATATCTTTCAGTAACTACCCTCTGCTATTTTTCAAGATTTATTTGGCACACACCTTTTGATACCGCACTCATGCAGACAAGATTAATCAATACATTCTATTATTCATATGAGAAGTTATTTTTCCTAGGATTAAACATTCATCATGGCACTCTGATTAAGGTTTGATGTTTATGTAGCTATAATAATAATAATAATAATGTTAATCATAATTATAATAATAATAATTAGGCAGTCGTTATAATAATAATAATAATAATAATAATAATAATAATAATAATAATAATAATATCTTTATTTGTATATAGCACCTTTCATAGTGGACCACCATCACAAAGTGCTTTACAGAGGTAGGCTGTGAATTATTATATGCAGTGTCACTTACAATAGGACATTGATTTAACATCTCATCCGCAGGATGGAGCACAAGGAGGTTAAGTGACTTGCTCAGGGTCACACAGCATGTCAGTCAGTGGCAGGGGTGGGATTTGAACTGGTGACCTTCTGGTTACAAGCCCTGGACTTTAACCACTGGACCACACTGCCTCCGTTGTACACAAGAAAAACATTAATAGGCATCAGTAGAAGCATAACTGTACAGCAGTTTTATATTTAAAGTAACTTTTTCGGTTCACTGAATAAAACCGTAACAATATAAAAAATAACTGGCGATGCCATGTTGCTGTTTTTTTGGGGGTTTGTGGTTGTTAAGCCAGTTGCTAAGCACATGACGTCTATTAAGTAATGCACAAAATTGATAATTGATCAGTTGCAATGTCTTTGCACACTGCCCGCCTTCTGAAAGCCATTTTATTTATGTAGAAAGAGAGCAGTGAATGATTGACGTTATTTAAAATGTTGTCAAAACCCATGTTTGTCGGTTTAAAAGAATAAAAACCGAACCTTTTAAAAAGGTCTTCGGGGGTGTTTTTTTTCAGTTATTATTGGTGAAAACCAAAAACCTCAAGCCCTAGTTGAGATGTTATGTAATCTATACAATGATATATACCATTTGAAATAGATAGTTGGTAATAAGTAAAATATGAATTGGAAAGTCTAAATTAAATAGGATATACTGCTAATTTCTGCTAAATCTGTCAACTCTCGATTATTTAAATCTCTTATAATTTTCTCAATTGCATATTTTTGCAATTTATTGTTTTGCATTTATCTAGCTGCAGGGGCCTTTCTCGTCTCTGCAGACAGCTTTGATCTTACCTCTATCCCAGCACACTTCACTTTTAAGCATTGGTTTGAATTCACTGCAACATTACAGTTTCTTTGAATGCTCTGGTTTATGAAAAAAAAGGTTACAATACACTGAAGGTAAATGTATCTGTTCAGGCAATAGAATACCGTATTCGTTTGTTGCGTTGTTTGCTTTCCAACAGCAGCATTTAGGTAAATAGTGATACCTTAGGAGGCCCTGTCTTCTGGGGATCCTTATCATAATTTCTCTTGAAAATCTGAACAGGTGTTGTTTAACTAGCACAAACCACAATTTAACTACTGCTCCAGGCCATAAAGGTAATATTACACTCTTTTTTTTCTCTACTAAAATATTTTTTTTCTAATGCATTTTTATTTTGAGATGCCAAACAGTTTCATCCTATAATGTGCCTTAGTGTAGACCCGTTCCTCCAGAAAGCTTTATGTTTACTGTAATATACCATTGTACAATAATAGCAAAATGAGGCATTATAGGTAAAGCACTGTATGGAATAGGTACTCTCTGTAATGCACAAGGGAGTATGTATGTATGGCTGATTGGCTAGAGGGATACAATCCCCAGTATCTGCCTTTAGTTGTATTTATTTATTTTTTAAGTCAAAACTTCCCGGAAAATAAAACAAGCACCTCGGACATGTCTACCGACGCTGTAAGGAGGAGTACTGTTGGACAAACTGAAAAACCTGCTACCAATTGTGCTAGACATGGGAGCGTTACCGAACGGCAGTGTGATTTAATTGAAACAGAAAGAATTTTTTTAAAAATCCAGGAAACAAGACTGGTTAAAGGAAAATAATTTAGTAGTTTCTTTGATTACTTGATGTTAATTAAAAAATATAATTTATGTTCATATAGTTTTTATATATAACAAAGAAGAAAAGTAATTGATAAACTGAAAACTCACTTTTTTAAAAAAATAATTAGCTACAACATTTTGGCTTTCTCCTTCACATTGCATGGTAGAAATAACTAGGTACAGTAGACTGAGGTAGTTGTTTAAGTTTGAAAGTTGCACAGTGACTAGAGAGAGAGATATTCAACTTCCTTGTTTAGGCATTCACAGTGCACATAGCAGTGTGACTGAAGTAACCATGAGTTCCCTTATAACAACTTCCTGCCAAGGCCTACTAATCAGCAGCCAGATGTATCACTGGCATCGAATCTTGAAGGTTCCCCAAGACTGGAAAATGGAATCACCTGCAACATGTTTAACTTTCAGAATGTGCATTTAAGGAGCTTTCAGTTCTAAAATCAGTGTTTTGTGTAATTTGTCTGTTTTAAAGAGATACATAAGATACCCAAGTCTAAATTCTTTAGACTTATAATACATACATACATATATATATATATATATATATATATATATATATATATATATATATATATATATATATATATATATGAATTGATTGGAGATTCACAATTTAATTTAATTTCACGTTATAAAATGTCACATATCCGCCCTGATTGCTTACCCACCCTGATCAAAGTTTCAACGTCAGTCATTTGGACCGCACCAATGCAAAAGGCTACAGCAAGTGTGTTTACTAATTTTTTTTTTTTAAAAGAGAGACGTCTCTTTTCACTGCTGGAAAGGGCGTTAACGGAATACAATAGCACACGATTTCAAAAAAGTCTGCATCGAGATAAAAAAAAAAAGTTTGCATCGGACAGGTGCTGACATTCTTTGGAAGTAAACAACGAAACGCTCCAAAGTATTATTTAAGTACTATTATTATTAATTTCTTAGCAGACGCCCTTATCCAGGGCGACTTACAAATGTTACAAGATATCACATTATTTTTACATACAATTACATTATTTTTTACACATTATTTTTACATACAATTACCCATTTATACAGTTGGGTTTTTACTGGAGCAATCTAGGTAAAGTACCTTGCTCAAGGGTACAGCAGCAGTGTGTCCCCCACCTGGGATTGAACCCACGACCCTCCGGGTCAGGAGTCCAGAGCCCTAACCACTACTTCACACTGCTGCCCTGTGTGCTTTGACTTACAACGCAACTTTCATAAACCAATTGTGTCGTAAGTACAAGGACTGCCTGTAATAATATATATATATATATATATATATATATATATATATATATATATATATATATATATATATATATATATGTGTGTGTGTGTGTGTGTGTGTGTGTGTGTGTGTGTGTGTGTGTTATGTTTCTTGCAAACTAATCCATTTAGATTCTATAAAGGATCCAGTGAGAACAATTAACTCAAAATCACTGTCAAATAAATGCATTAGGATTGTAATAATAGTATTCATACCTTTTGAAGGAAGCTTTTGCCATAATTAAAGAAATCTGCACCACAACAAAAATAACATTTAATGCATCCCTGCTGTACCAACTTTGTTTTCCCAAGGCATTATCTGAGACTTACTTGAACAGAATGTTCCACATTAAAACTCTAAATAAGACTCTGTGCTTTTCCATGCAATGCCCTGGTGTGAATATGTTTTTCACAATGTTGGTCCATCTCTGAGTCATTGACTATTTGTAACTGAAACACACATATGATAACATTTTATAAAACAATTTGTTCTCTTATTAAAGTGCATCTCAAATAACAAACTACTCAATTTTTTTAGAAGCTATTCATCCTACTTTACCTCAAACTTAACTTAGTTACCAATTCTGTTTTTCTAAAAAAAGAAACACAATAGTAAACTGCAAACCATGCTTTAAAACAGTTGGCAAATGTTGAATGTTAAGCCTTATTTAATAAAACAAAATATAGTAAAAAAAAGTACAGTATAATGTTCAAAGAATAGGACCTATTGTTCGAACCTTTTTATTTTTGAAAGCATGTATTTGTATCTTTACTTTGTTAAAGCTTTCTTGGTAACGAAGAACCCTTTTCTTGTGTCCAGACTAATCCTTTATCATGAAAAGAATGTTCATGCATATAATGCATTCAAAGATTTATTTTTTTAAATCTATATTCTCTATGTGCTGGTGAAGATGTAAGATAGTAAGATGAGAGCTCAATTGGGGAAAAAGGGTAAAAGAATGGAATCTGGATTATATTATACCAATTTTGATTCCTTGTGAACATGGCTTTAATATCTATGAGCTTTAATATCATTATTATGTAACTTCCAATTCTGCCTGTGATCTGTACTTATTCACTGCAGTTTAGCTGCAATTGCTTTTCAAGGGGACACATAATTCAACAACAAAATATATATCCTCCAAAAAATATGTTAAGTAAGCCTAAAAAACGCAATGAAACTGTATAACTTCAAAAAGAGTGAGGCAAAATGACTTTGTGTTGAGTAAACAGGCCAGCATGTTATGAATTGATATCCAATACAAGATGTACAGTAATCTGCTATGTTGGTAGGTAAAACAACTAGTGGAATATGCTGGTCTTGTCAATGTCACCAGTTACAATGCTGCATTTTTAGGACTGGGTGCAGCTACAATTAACAGTGTTGAAATCTGCTGGCTCTTTTTAAAAAAATGAATACACAAATAAATACATAAATACAGCTATGTCCAACAGTTTTGCATCACCTAGAATTTTAGGATTGAGACATAGACTTTATTAAGCAAAATTAGTTAATTCTATAGTGTTGCAAAACGTTTTGTCATAGCTGTACATGCTTAATGAATAAATACATTATTGGTAACCAACACATGAAGTAAATGTCAGGAATAATTTTCCAGAATAGGACTATTTCAAGCTAGCAAGTGGAGAACACTGTAGATAACTAATTGCCCAACTCAAAAAAAAAAAAAAAAAATTTTTAAAAAGGCAGCTGAAATTGCTTCTTTACTGTTTGGATGCTTCACTGGGACAATTGAGGGTAGAGGTGTTATGAATTAATTTGAGTTCCCTGACTGCTAATAATTCTCTGACATGAACCCAACAACTTTGAACCCAACACAGTGCTTCTGGTTACGATTGGTATGCACCAAGACAAGAACTACATTTTTATGATTTTCTGTTTTGAGGGCTGGTCTGATTTAGTTTTTGGGGGTATTGGCTTTTAAGCATCACAATCATGGGTGAGTCATTGATCAGTTCATTGAAAATCAGTAAAGTCACATTGTATTTCCATTTCTTATAGTTCATCTGTTTTAGTGCACACATAAACTCCATGTGTACAATAATTAAAGGCATATCTGGATTGAAACATTTATTTCCTAGATCTGGACTTCCAGTCACCCTTAAGGCCTGGACACACCGGCACATCGCATCGCTTCACCTAGTATCACTTTTTGATATAATGGATTTCTATATACTTTCACGCTCATCCAGATTTCTCCCTCTATGGAAGTCCATCCTGGTCAAAAACTCATTATTTAGTACGCGTTTTTAATATTTAGTACACATACTGATTTGGACCAATCAGACTACATAAAATACTACGTGTTCTCAATAAATGTAAATGTACTACACATTTTCTATGTAGTGGCTGGTCATTTTACAATAGTATCTACGTAGTGGCTGGTCATTTTACAGTTCTGCAGGCTGATCACCTTCGGGATAACATCTTTTTTAATTTCAGACATTCTTATTATAATTATTTATTTATTTAGCAGATGCTTTTATCCAAAGCGACTTACAGAAATTGAACAAAATATTACAGGCAATATTACAGATTGCAAAATATTATACAATATGTAATAAAAATGCAAAACTAACATACATAATAAATATAAATAAAGGAAAATACAAAAAAAAATATATATAAATAGGAATTTACAAATAAATGTTCAATACTTGGGTTTTGAGAAGATGCGGGAAAGCAGTAAGACTGAAGAGTCCTGAGGATAACCGGTAGCTGGTTCCATGAAATACATGAAGTATGCTTTAAAAAAATCAGGAATAAGGGAAATTGCAAATCATGCCGGCGAGAGATTTTCTTCTACGGTGCAAATATATATTTGCTGAGTGCTGCCAACTTCTTGAGACAGACAATGTTGACTGTGACATGGTTCAGTTAGTATACACAATCGTTTTTGTTTTTATTTTCTAATTATATTTATTTCAGTTTTACATTTAGATATTGCGTTACCATAGCTAATATTAGATTCAGTGTCAGATCTTTCAACACTTGTTTAAAATTACATATTAGTTACAGTGGGGTTACCACTGAATTAAAGAGATTTCTAAGGCTACAACTGCTGGTTGATGCTCATCTAGGAGGTTCCGGGTCTATCCATCTTTCATTAGACTTTACCCAATGCCAAGTCTAAATGGCAGATGTAAGGTGACTTTTAATTGGATCATTTATTACACATACTATTTTCTTTTAAATTCACTGGTTCTCATTTCATTTTCAGTGATCTGATTGGCCAAATGAGTATGTGTAATAATTACTAGTGTCAAAAGTCTAAAGTCAAATTAGAATGTGTACTAAATATTTGAAACGCGTACAAATTAACATGTTTTTTTGACCCCGATGGCCTTCCATATCCCACAGCAATTTTTGACACCTCGCTCGTCCAATGCGTCTGCCCTCGACCAATAGCAGTCAACTCCTGGGTGACGTCACCAGAAATGAAAAACTGGGGGCACATCGCTTCGGAGATGGACATTCCAGGCAAGCTATTTATAGGTCTGTAATTATTTGGGGGATTGGATGAGGTTTTGTCACGTCATCTGCCTTCTCCCGCTTTCATAAAACTATAATCCATAAACACAGCTAAAACTAAAGCCTGTCAATAATGTGAACCACTCTGTACTGCAGTCCTGTGAAATGAGAAGTTGAAACGTGTGTTAAAACTATCCCTGTGTGATTCATATACTGTGTGTTGATTTTTTTGTTTATGTAGGTTAACGTAGACTATTCCTTACATCATAGTGTTCTGTACACTTGACCTTTTTTTTTTTTAACATAAATTATATATAAATACATCCTGGTTCAAATGAATTCTGGTGTTAAACCAATTTTTCTGTCCGAGTCAGTAACCATACAGCATTTTTTTTTTTTTAATTATACAAGCCTACGTTTTTTATGTAAGACCATCTTTTTTAATATATATATATATATATATATATATATATATATTAAAAAAGATTGGTTTCTGAAAGTTGCGTTGTAAGTCAAAGCACACAGGGCAGCAGTGTGGAGTAGTGGTTAGGGCTCTGGACGCTTGACCGGAGGGTCGTGGGTTCAATCCCAGATGGGAGACACTGTTGCTGTACCCTTGAGCAAGGTACTTTACCTAGATTGCTCCAGTAAAAAAACCCAGCTGTAATTGTATGTAAAAATAATGTGATATCTTGTAACAATTGTAAGTCGCCCTGGATAAGAGCGTCTGCTAAGAAATAAATAATAATAAATACAGGGAGTATATGTTATAGCATTGTAAACTCTCTTATGCATTGACTTAGAATATCAATCTCAAACCTAGCATATACAATTGCGCCAGGAAACAATATACGCATTGCATGATTACTTAATATGACTGTTGATTATTTTATTTGTATGTGCTTTGTTTTGCTGATTCAGTCTTTATTAAATGAAAAATAGCAAGATGTACCGGTCAGATCTTTTGCTGCATAATGAGTTGCTGTAAAACTGTGGTCTAGTATTATTATTGACTGTTTACACACAACATGTATATACAGATACAAAGTACACCCACACATGTACAAATACACATGAAAACATAGTGTGATTACCTATCTGTGTTTAAATAGGCACAGTACTAAAGATGATTAAAGACTTCTTTATTTTAGAAGACTATCTAAATTCCCTTTTTAAGAAGTTCAAGTCAAATGGAAATGTATGTTCAAACTTATGTACAGTACGAATCTCTTCTTCCTCCTCCTCCTCTTCTGTTCATGTCACACTTTCCATGGCAACAGAGGGGGAGGGAGGGTATTTTCACGCTAAATGGAATGCTATAAAGTACTTTTTTACCCGGGAAAGGGAATTGGCGCTTGGGTATAGACGCGCTGGTGTGGCACTGGCTACTGCACGTCCAAAAGAAAATGGGTGTCCAGGCTTTTACAGTGTCCAGGCTTTTACAAACCCAAGGCTCCATAGCTTTTGCTAAAGCTATGTTAGTTGCATCAAGACTTCAAACAATAGAAATACATATTTGTCCCAAAGTTTCTCTCAGTCTTATGTGAAAATGCAAGGCAATTATAGGTAAAAAGTTATGACATACACTACCGGTCAAAAGTTTTAGAACACCCCCATCTTTCCAGTTTTTATTGAAATTTAAGCAGTTCAAGTTCAGTGAATAACCTGAAATGGTACAAAGGTAAGCGGTAAACTGCCAGAGGTTAAAAAAAAAAGTTTAGGTTACCAAAAACTGAAAAATAATGTACATTTCAGAGTTATACAAAAAGGCCTTTTTCAGGGAACAAGTAATGGGTTAACAACTTACAGCTGTTCTGCAGCAATGGAAGTAAATTAAGCCTTGAAAGTTGATGCTAACAATTCCTACAGGTGTCCCAACTTTTGTTGATTACTTACAAACTCTCTGTCTGTATAAAAGCAGTGTTGGAACAGATTGTGTTACTACACCCTCTTAAGCATTATTTGGACAGTATTGTACTGCAGGAAGTAGTGTATTGCTCTCATAATGGCGAGAAAAAGGCAATTAACAAAGGAAGACAGACAGACCATTATATTGTAACCCTTAAAAGTGTAGGTCTTTCCTTTAGAGAAATTGCAAAAAAAGCCAAGGTGTCAGTGAGTACAGTTTCCTACACCATCAAAAGGCACTTGGAAACTGGAGGAAACTCTGACAGGAAGAGGTCTGGCAGACCCAAAGCCACAACAGAATCAGAAGACAAGTTTCTGAGAGTCAACAGCTTGCGTGATAGGCAGCTCACAGGACAACAGCTTCAAACACAGCTTAACACAGGTCGAAGTAAGCAAGTCTCAGTTTCAACTGTGAAGAGAAGACTTCGAGCTGCAGGTTTGACAGGTCGCGTGGCAGTAAGAAAGCCATTGCTAAGATGGCAAAATAAGAAAAAGAGGCTTGCCTGGACCATGAAGCACCGCCAGTGGACTACTGAAGACTGGAAGAAGGTCTTATGGACCGATGAATCAAAATTTGAAATCTTCAGTTCATCACGCAGGGTTTTTGTACACCGTCGGCGAAAGGATGGTTCCTCGGTGTGTGACACCAACTGTCAAACATGGAGGAGGAAGCGTGATGGTCTGGGGCGCTTTTGCTGGATCCAGAGTCGGCGACTTGCACAGAGTGAGTGGCACCCTGAACCAAAACTGCTACCACAGCATTTTGCAGCGCCATACAATACCCTCTGGTATACGCCTAGTTGGTCAGGGGTTCATCCTACAGCAAGATAATGACCCAAAACATACCTCCAGGCTATGTCAGAACTACCTTAGAAGAAAAGAACAAGACGGTAGGCTTCAAATCATGGAATGGCCAGCACAGTCTCCAGACTTAAACCCCATCGAGCTGGTTTGGGATGAACTGGACAGAAGGGTGAAAGCAAAGCAACCTACAAGTGCAACACATTTGTGGGAACTTCTGCAACAGTGTTGGGAAGAACTTTCCGAACAATATTTGATTTCCATTGTAGAAAGAATGCCACGAGTGTGTTCGGCTGTTATATCTGCAAAAGGTGGCTACTTTGATGAGTCAAAAATTTAGATTAAATTTTGTTAAACAAAACGATTCCATGATTTGTTTTTTATCTCCAATTGTTTATTTGTTCTATGCTTTAATTGCAGAGTACATTGAGACATTAAACTGCGTAAATTTCAATAAAAACTGGAAAAATGGAGGTGTTCTAAAACTTTTGACCGGTAGTGTAAGTTGGCTAGGATTTAAACAGTGGTTGTTGATGGGGGGGGGGGGGGGGGGGGGTGCTAGGGAGTACTAATTCGGTGTACGTTCTAAATCCCTGGATTTAAATAAGTTAAATATTAATGGAAACAATATAAAAAGTCCTTATCTAATGTAAACGTGAAAAGTCACCCAATTAACACAACAAATGTTACAAACACTATCTACTTTAGGTATGTTTTACTTTATTTCCTTAAATTTTACAGTAATTTTCCAGATGTTTTATATGCAAGACTAATTGCTAAAACCACAAAAAAAATGCATACTAAAGAATGAAAAATGAATCAGGGTCATTCCATAACAATTATAAACGAAATGCAAGCTTTCTCTAATTGGCTGCGTTTTTCTATCTAAACATGGACATATAAACACAAAAAACAAACAAACAAAAAAAACACAAACACACTTAATGGTATATGCTTTCTTTGCTATCTACAGTATTTAGTTTATACAAGTAAAAACATTAGGCCCATAGTTTTCAATTATGGTTATGATTACACATTATTGTCCCTATTTAATACATGCTTTTAAACATTTGTTTAAAAATCAGAAAGTGCATTTAAGCAATTTGATTATTATTATATTTATTAAAGTAGTATGGTTTTTCTTTCTATTGTTGAGTAAATCGAATTTAAATGAAATAATAGACAATTAGCCAGGTAGTCAGCATAAAAAGGAACATTAAATACAGTGATTTTTACTGGTAAGATAAACAGTACATCTAAAATAAGTAGTGTTTGTCACAAAACCATGTGTTTCATTTGTTCAAGAAACCCCTTCAGCCTTTTTGAAACTGCCTGGAACACACTGCCTGATGCGATTGTCGCATCTCAATGGAGGAGGTCGTGTTGCAAAAAAAATCTGCCTGATGAATTTGCAGGAAGGGATGCACAATTTGTCAGTTTTTCCTGATGTTTGACCTGCCCTGGATGCATAAAGTACAGCGGCAATACGGTGAATAAATAGGCGGAAACATGGCAGGTCAAACATCAGGACACTTTAAAAAAAAAAAAACGCTTTTATTATGTGTACATCCGCTGTGTTATATAGTCCCAAAAGGACAAAGCATTTCATTTGGATTCAAGAATTAGTTTTAACATTTACTTGTTAAAAATAAACCATACATGTGCATGTATTGTGAATTTCTGCATTGAAAGTGGCATCTCATAAGCAGAGGGTGCAGTACAAGCTGATGAAGTGGTTGGTCTGGGCAGAGTTTCAAATGAAACTAAGGAAAGAAGTGGCGCACCTGCAATAGAAGCTGGAGTTGGATTTAGAGGTGAGTTTGAGGATAAAATTGAACTCCACTGTTTTCTGTTTTGCAGTGTTGGAGTTCAGTAGCTTAGCAAACTGCTTTCAGATTGATGTCCAGCTGACATTATTTCCCTTGATGCAGCCCGGCTTCTGAAAGTAGGTGCACTGCTGTACTTATCAACCAGTGGTTTGTATAGCGTTGTGAGAGACTGGCTTTGTTGCTTAGTTTAGGCATCATTTCGCCGAGGAACTGTATTCCCATCTGTTCATGGGAGTACCAGCAAGGTCTAGTGTTCAGGATTTTCTGAGGAGCTCTGAGTGGGTGCAGGTAAAAGGCTGTTACATTGAGAGGGCATTTTGACCATTTTTTTTAAAGCTCTGCACCGGACAACTGGGGTCACCAGGCCTGGCAATCATGAAACCCTTTAGGTTTTCACTGTCAGGATCAGTTTTTTTTTTATGATTCTTTATGTCCTTGTTATATGCGAGGCAGACATATTCAAGTCCGTTTTCATCCTTTCGGATCTCAAAATATGGTTTTGTCAGTTGGCGGACACCCTCGCGCCGACGTCGTGCCAGGTTAAGCTGAAGATCAAACCAGACCTTGTGTACCAATCCGACCACGGTGTCCAGTGAAAGTGCTTCAGATTCCCACAGGATCTTCAAGTCCAGGTCAGTAATGCAAGGGTGGTGTTTGGCTTTGTCTTTACTGGCTTTTCTGAAAGTTTTCATTACTGACATGAAGATGTTATTGCTGGTCTTAAATTCGCTGTCAACACAGACGTTAAAAGTTCTACTGTTAAAAAATCTATTTATTCCAGCTCTCAGTGTTAAAAAAAAAAAAAAAAAAAAAAAACTGAATACTGGTTGCCAGTTGAACTTCTTGCACTGGCATAAAATTCCCTCAGAATGCTGTTGAGGTTTTCTGGACTTATTTCTTTTAAATACATTAACAGCCCATGTTGTAGTCTTTTTAGTATATATTTTTTTATCTTTGTTTTCTATTTTAATTAGCAGTGACTCCTTTAATCTTTATGTGTCTACTGCTGTCAGTTTCTGCAGCACTTACCTTTTTTCTCTTTTTTTCAGGTGGATTAGTGTCTTCACTTGGAAAGTTGGTGCTGTACAAGTTCTCTGGTTTCATTCCCAAATATATTTAAGAAAACGGGTGGAATGTCACTCATTTTGTGGAAGTGGTTTTATAGTTAATAAATAAAATGGCAGTTTGTCATGGAATTTTGTCATAGAATTTTTTGATTTATACAGTGTGAAGTGTATATATATATAAGTTAGGGCTGTCAATTAATCGTAGTTAATTATTGGACAGCAGTGTGGAGTAATAGTTAGGGCTCTGGACTCTTGACCGGAGCGTCGTGGGTTCAATCCCAGGTGGGGGACACTGCTGCTGTATCCTTGAGCAAGGTACTTTACCTAGATTGCTCCAGTAAAAACCCAACTGTATAAATGGGTAATTGTATGTAAAAATAATGTGATATCTTGTAACAATTGTAAGTCGCCCTGGATAAGGGCATCTGCTAATAAATAAATAATAATAATAATAATAATAATATTGAAAATTGCACTCCTGTCTTGTCCCTCTTAGCATAACCTACTTCATTTTCTGTGCCACTATTTTAGTGCATGCCAGGATTAAATGCATGTAGTCATCATTTGAATATAAAATTAGTCACGGAACCGCATTATGTAACAAAGCACTCAAACTGAAGGACTTGTGAATGGGACGTTTATTTTTTAAAAACTTTCTGACGATTCATTGGATAGAAAGAGGGTTACTTGTATCTACAGTCAAAGTGAGTTCCAGTATCACAGAAGTGCATCTAGTCTGCTGTACCACCTGCGTGCTAAACCTGTTATTTACAGGTAATTTTCACTGCTCTATAATGTAAGTAACACCTCCATGATGCCAGATAGATTTCAGCCCAGAAAAATATTGACATAGTGCACCTATCAGTGGTTATAGCCTGGTTTCCAAACAAACTAATTATCGCTTACTTTAAGGTGCACAGTATCATTATCGCCCTTTAGTAAATATGGTGTGAATAAAGCTCATCTTATTATTCAGAGCGGGGTGCCTCATTTAAATACATTATCATTAAGGCTACAATTTTGTCACGGAGGTCATGGAAATTGTGAAAATCGTGAATTTTTAAAAAAAGTGTGAAATCTTGAAAATGTATGTAAAAACACTTTTCATTAGGTGGTTCCTTTAAAACACGCAGTATCATGCACTGAAAATATAAATCTGAGAGTATCTGTAAATTGTTTGGTTGTTTCACGCAGCATTTATGTGTAGCTGTATAGGATAGCTGAGCGAGCAAGCTCTCTTTACAACATGCTGTTTGTTTCACAATCGTGGGAAAATATTTTAAAGCCTAGTTCATACAGTACTTCTGTTGCAGATTAATGTGATACGTTCGGCACAGACAGCTAAAAGCTGTCCAGCTTCACTATTTGCTGTACGGGACGTCACATCCCGTTTGACTACGCAAAGTGGTTGCAGCTGTTGTTCATATAAATCTAATACTTTAAATACAAACTGCATCCATGCAATTGGATAAATTTACATTTAAGTAGATGTGCTGAGTTTGTACCTCTATATAAGAGGATTAAAAAAATCAAAAGCGACGTCGTTGCTCCGTCCTCTCAACCAACAGAGAACCCGAAAGGGAGAATTTCAAACATTATTTAGATGTGCGGGTATGTGACAGTGAGAGATATTTTAGGTATATTAGAATGGCAGATGAAAGGTTTGATGATCTGTTAAGGCTGTACGCCTTTCAAGATTGTAGACTACGTACTTCCGACTTTTTGCACAGGATCGGAGACCCTCGACCCCGACCAGAAGTTATGTCTGAAGTGTGTACTGTAAGTTTTGTAATCTAAAGTAACATTTAAACTGGTCAGTAGTCAAAAGTAATAATCTTTATATTATTGAATTTGGTATACTATTTGAAAGCTCTGGTGTATTTTGATGTAGCTAAAACTACCTTATTTGGTGAACTTTCCGTGAATTCTTGTTTTTTGCCACACCTCGTCTGTGAAATGTAATCAAAATTACTGAGCCAAAATTGTAGCCTTAATTATCATGCATTACCTTACAAATCACATATTCATTCTGATTACCAGTGTAGCACAATAAAATCAATGTGCACCATAATATGCCCATTATTTCGCATGATAATGAATCAAATTGCAATAGTAAATGCGGAAATCATAAACATGTACGTTAATTGCAATTAAGGTGCACCATAATGTTTTGTGCCCTTTAGTAAATGAGGCCCTATAAGTATAACCAGTGCTGTTGGATAGCTACTGACTGCAGACCCATTAACATTGTAACTTTTTATTTCAATAACCATATTTATTTTTAAACAATATTAATTATGGAGGATATAACCGTTACTCGGTGAATGTTTTGTTCTATTTAGTGCGACGACAAGAACTGGACTCAAATTTTTTAACATCGTTGCACTCTCGGTCAGATATGGCTGTACCATTTTTTATGAGTATCATAAGCCATTTCAGCCAAAGCAGCTTCTCGGTTAGCATCGGACAATACACTGATTGACTGGTCTCAACCCGACCCTGATCTCTTTAATAGATTCTTCAGTTGTCTCCGTGCTAATGCTTGTGGAGTTTGTGCTTCCACTGCCCATTCTACCTCTCTGTCCAAAAGCAGCCTCCTCTTCAGCCTCAAACTATTCTTCCTCTGTTTTCAACAACACTCCTTTTTTAGGAATCATGCATCTGTAGTTTCTCCTATTCATTCTTTAGCTTCGTCTACATTTTCAACAAGCAAAGATTCTCATGGAAGACCCATCAAATATTCAGGTAGCAGACAGCTGTGCAATAATTTAAATTCCTCATTCTTTCCTGCATTTCCGTTTTTTACATATGTGCATTCTGCAGCGATGCTCATTCACGTTCCATCTGCCCTCTTTCATCTAAATGATATTCATCATTACTAATCGCCTCTACCCCCTTCAACATCCCGGCTCTATCAGATGCTCTTCAATATCATTTTTTTGTTAATTATCTAATTTCTAGCCTTACTAATGGTTTTTCTACTGATTTAAAATGCATCCCTTCTTCCTCTATTGCTTGTAAAAACTTCCAATCTGCTGTAAAGGACCAAGAAGTCATCGAGTCTCTCAGAAATTCTGAGATCTCAAAGGAATTCATGGAGGGCCTGTTTCCAGCCCTTCCCTTTCCTCAATTCCGTATCAATCCTATTGGAATAGTAGCTAAAAGAAAAATGTCAGACAAGAAGTGCCTCAGCACTGACCTCTCTGCCCCTCGCGGCTCTTCTATCAGCAGCATTAATTCTCTCATTCCCTCGGATCAGTTTTCTCTTCATTACATCACCATATCTGATGCTATCCATTCAATCAAAATATCTGGACGGGGTTCCTGGTTAGCTAAAACAGACATTTCCGATGCCTATAACTCCTCCTTCTCTCCGTCATCTTTTTAGTATCTGTTGGAAGGGACAATTTTACTACACTACTAAACTAACTTTTGGATTCTGCAGCAGCCCTAAGATCTTTGATTCCCTCTCCAAAGCCCTCTGCTGAATTCTACTCAATATTAATCACACTTATTGGACAACTTTCTCCTTCTATCTCCTCCATCAGCCCCTCCAGCTGAAGCACTCTTAGAACTCAGGTCTTTCTTCTCAGCAGTCGGTGTCCCCCTCTCAGAGGAGAAAACCGCCAGTCCAGTTCATTCTCTTGAGTTCTTAGGAATAACTTTGGATACTATCCGATTTGAAGCCTGTCTGCCTCCTGATAAACTGGAATGCATTCGTTCTCTCATTCAATCCTTTGAGATCAACCATTCCATTTCTAAACATAATTCTTTCACTCCTGGGACATTTCAATTTAGCAATTTGCATCATTCCTCAAGGTAGGACATTTATTTCTTGTCTTCATGCTCTCTCTACAACAGCTAAAAATCTTAACTCTCACATTAATATTACAGCTGAAGCCCGGAAAGACATTCGGATGTAGTCCATTCTCCTACAGCACTGGAACAGCCTTTCTCTGTTTTACGATGACTTCACCCCCCCACCCCCCCATCATCACATCATCAAAAAGACGTAAAGCACAGGTCTCTAGTCGTTTTTTCTCCGGAAAAAGCCGAGAAAACTATTCAATAGCCGAATGAGACCGATAGGAGCCGAGAGAAGCCGAAAAAAGGGGGCGGATCTGAGCAATACACATAACCCCGGCACCCCGGCACCACAGAGATAACACGGCCATAAACAAAGAAGATAGCTGCTTCTGCATCCAGCACTCAAAGAATATCACAGACATTTGCAGAGCTTTTTGAGATGTTACAGTAATAAAATAATGACTTGGATCGCATTATTGAGGAGTTTGGTGAAAAAACGAGTGGTCAGGAGATGATTTATCAGTATGCACGACTATGAAGAGGTATGTGAAAAATACAGTGAACAAGGGGTGGGGCAGGGCTGGAAATGCAGTACTGAGTGTCCTGTTGATATGCAGTGCCTTTTAAACCTGTTTTACTGTGAAAATAAATACTTTTAAACAGCGCATCTAAAATAAACTGCGTGTGTGAAAATAAATTGGACCTGACACGCCTGAGACGCACTGAATAAATGGACCACAAAGGGTTAACCATTCTGAACCATTCTGTGCTTTGGCTCGTTGTCGTGTTGGAATGTCCAGTTGCACTTTAAACCAAGTTTTGGTATGCTATGGAACCCATTTTATCACGTATTGGAACTAAATTTCCTGTGCCATTGGAGGAAAAACAGCCCCATAGAAGGATATTACCACCTCCATGCTTGACAGTTGGTATGGTGTTATTTTCTTTGTACTCCTCACCAGACTTTCTCCAAACGTAATGACTATCAGGGTGACCAAATAGCTCGATTTTTGTTTCATCACCCAACAAAACCTTTGACCAGAGCTCATACCCATCATTCAAATGCCGTTTTGCAAACTTTGAGCGATTGTCCTTGTGACGTTTTCCAAAGAGTGGCTTTTTCCTTGGCCTGTGACCATTGAGACCTTCACCATGCAATACTCAACCTATGGTTGAAATGGAAACCCCAGTCCCACTTGCAGCCAATTCACTTTGAATGTCTTTGGCAGTCAATCTCGGATTGTTATTAACCTTCCTCACAATTCTTGTACTTGTTCTTGGTGAAAGAGCCTTCTTTCTTCCAGACCGAGGGAGCGTTGTGACAATAAATAATTTTCTGCCTAAGGTCTTCAGATAGCTCTTTACTTTTTCCCATATTGACTTATTGGTAATGATAGCAATCATCCTATGCCTAACCCTTTTATACTCTCTAAGAACGTTCTATGGTAGTATTAAAGCAGGTTGCCCCCGCCCAAAATGTGCAAAATGTATAAGACTTTTGTGCACAGCAGTGTATATATATATATATATTTATATGAGAGTGTAACAGGGGAGATCTGTGCTGACTGTCTGGCGCATGCGTGGTACTGCAGGAAGGGGGCAGCAGCCTCATAGGTCCGTCTGTCAGTCATGGCAGTGACACGGAGAGGTGGGGAAGAGGGTGTGTTGGCTTTCCCTCTTTCTGAGTGGCTGAGAGGCAGGCCTTGGGGGATTGCTGACCCTAGAAGATAACGCTCTGTTGTTCCCTCAGCCTGCCCCTCTAAGACAAAATGAGCCAGCTGGCGGAAGCTCTGCTGCCGGACCGAACGAGCACAGCAACAAATTAATTAAAAAGAAAAACTGAACCCAGAACAGTACGAGCACATTGAGGGAACGGGTGAGCATAGGATGGAGACCCGGGCCGTGCGGATAGCAACGGTCGGAGTAACGCTGCTATGTGCAGCACCTTTATTTTGTAGTTTTATTTTCCCTTTTTCTTTCGCCTTTTCATTATTATTTTTGAGCACTTGTATGTGCACTGGACTATATACCGGTATTGGTAACCCTGTGGTCCTGTTTACTGTTGTCAGTATTCAGGCCACGGACAACAGTGCCCACTGCGGGTAAAAATAAATCGGTGCGCCAAAGCGGCATTACAAATAAAGTTCTGTCTCCTCTGTGTCATTGAATTGCCCACCACCCTTCCACAGAGAGTGAGAGAGAGAGAGAGAGAGAGAAAGAGAGAGATAGATAGAGAGAGAGAATGCATACATGTCTTCAGTCATATGACCTAAGCGATGAACTCATTGGTTGATGACATTGAGTCTTGTAAGTGGGTATAACACACAAGCCAAAACAAGGGAATCACATTGCAAAATATTAATCATGTTTAAACTTTGCAAGCCGACCAAAATCGATCGGCCGATCCTGTAAAATTGCATTGCAAATCATAATACACGCTTGATGCAACTGAAAAATCGCGTCACTATTGATCGCATCGGTCAGTTTGTCCTGGGCTTTATAGCATCCAAAAGGAATACGATGACAGCACTAAGGTACATTTAATAAAGGTCAATATACCTGAAATAATTACGGAGAAATGTTAACCAGGTTACAGGAAATATTTTCTATGCTAGAGGAATGCTCATGTTTTCCAGGCAATGGAAAACACCTATAGTCAAAAGGAAAGCATTTTAAAAGCATTTATTCCAGCGTTTAATTTTTTGAAAGGAGAAACAAACTTTACCTTAAAAAAAAATAGAGATAATTAACACATTTTGAATATTAATCTTTTTTTTATTTTTCTTATACTTACAGTACATGCAAAGAATACTAATACAGGCTAGACCCTCGAAGAAGTGTTTATTAATCAAGAAAGCCAAAAAGACTAGCAATGTTTTCCATGATAGTGCCATTAGTCATAATGCAGATCTACCATCCAAATAATCAATTTAATATTTACTCATGAAATAATCAGTAACAGCTGCCAGTTTAAGTCCAGAGCTTTGCCACCATGTGTGTTATTTCTCGGGTATATTGATTGGCTTGTCAACATATTTCATTAGCGTCTTACAATATTAAATATGAAAATCATGTCAAAGGTAAATGTCAAGGGGCTATAAAATTAGCCTCCTTATCTGCAACACATTTATCAGTTGATAAATGAAAAGACACTGCTGCCAAAATAACTGTTTGTGAATTATTTATAAATGACTGATGCATCTTGTGTGTTGTTTCAGGCTCTAAACAGTGGGATATCAATAATCTAAAGAATCCAGTTTAATTGAGCAGCAACTGCATTCAGCAGGTTATGGGTGATCTAAGTCTTTATATGCTGTTGTTTTTAGACTCTTCAACAATAATTTCTGATTACATTCAATGTGACGTTGTGGTGACAATATGTTCTGCTTCTCGTTCTGGAAGCTTGCACTGAGCTTACAAGTTGTAATGCAACCTACAAAGAGATTTATTAACAATAAACTAATTTTTATTTAGCATCAGGATATGTGTAAGGTTACTGATTTCTGGTGTTGTATATCAGATGTAATGTTGTTGAAGCTGACACCCTCGGATCCTTCAAGAAGCTTCTTGATGAGATTCTGGGATCAATAAGCTACTAACAACCAAACAAGCAAGATGGGCCAAATGGCCTCCTCTCGTTTGTAAACTTTCTTATGTTCTTATGTTCTTATCACACAATTGGAAATGCATCATTAAAAATTAGTATTAAATAGTTTAAATGGTAGTAATACAACTGTAGTTTCATTTGTCAAGGTATACACCCATCTGAGTAGTATTTATGGCACCAAGGGCTTGGCAAACGTTTACCCTACCGGGATAACCCACAGCTTGATTTTGTAGAGCATTTTACAGCACAGGAGAGCCTCTCTATATTTCTTCAACCACTTATTTTTAGGATCATCTAATTGGAAATCCTGAGAACCAAAATAGCTATAAAATGCTCTAATAAAATCCACATGTGGCTTATCTCGGAGGGGTACAGGTTGATCAAATCATGTCACAATTATTAGTAATTTTATTCATATTTATGTTATGTATACAAATTGAGGTATATGTTATTGCAGTACTCTACTTCCTCATCTGACATTTTTTTATAAGATTTTTAAAACATTCTAACATGAAATACTATTGGGCATAGCAGGCTTGAGTAAATATTTCTGAAAGGAATAGCGGGCTACCTGTTTTATTCAGTAACTTATAAATATCCTATGTGGACTCAAAAGGGCTTATTGATTCTTTGACTGTGAGTGTAATGATCTAATAGGAAAGAAAAAATAAAAGATGAGTAGATTTGTGAGTCCTCTAGAGTAAATAAGAAGGATTTGTGTTTATTATTATTATTTGTTTCTTAGCAGACACCCTTATCCAGGGCGACTTACAATTTTGTACAAATTATTTTTACATACAATTACCCATTTATACAGTTGGATTTTTACTGGAGAAATCTAGGTAAAGTACCTTGCTCAAGGGTACAGCAGCAGTATCCCCCACCTGGGATTGAACCCACAACCCTCCGGTCAGGAGTCCAGAGCCCTAACCACTACTCCACAGTGCATATACTTCACAACATCATTATCGACCTCTGCTAGTTGGACTCAACCTGGAAATAACAATAAAGAACTGTAATCACTTGACAAATACACACAAATACAACAAATACACAAAAGTGTGTTTCCCCTCCAAAATGCTTACAACAGTGTCTTGACTGATTCTTACACAACCCATTGCAGGCCTGCAAGGATTTTGAAGCTAGACCTGAAGCATACTAAGGTAACAATGTAAATGGTTTAAGCGTGCTTGGCATGTTCTTGGCCTAGTACCAAGCTGGAAACAAGGCTTGGCCTGGAGCAAACTTATCCTCAGTGCCAGTCTTAGCAGTGTAAATGTAGATAGGAGGCCAGCGTAGTCCTCATTAACAAAGCAATTAAAACAGCTCCCCTTCTGGGGTGTATGTACACTCTGTGACTGGGTGCAGTCTAAATTAACGACTGTACAGTTCATCATGTGCTTTACATACACTTAAAATATAATTTAAAGTGTACATCATTCTTTTCAACACCCATTGGAAAACAGCTGCACCTGATTAGTTAGAACATCATCTATGTAAGGGCTCAATGTGCTGGTTTATTTTTGTTTAAATGAGGACAGTCAACCTTCAGCAAGAAGTTGTGGTGGTTTTACACGAAACGCTGCAATACAATCTCAGTTACAAACAAGACTGTTTTGTGGCTGATAAATTCTCCGACGTAATTGAAAAATGAAACGTAATGACATAATGTGGGGAATGCGCATATCTCAAAATAATGAGAATTCGACAGGGTGCAAAATTCGGCATGACAGGGGCGTCTTGAAAAAGAGCACTTGTGTACACTTGCTGTAATTGATGATAATTTTGGACGACCCCTAAAGAGCTTGAATAATTTTGTCCATAATTGACTATAGTAAAAACTGTTAGATAAGTTCAAATTATGTATTTATTATTTTAAAACTGATTTCAGAAAATTTTACACATAGGCTTTTAATGATTTAGCATTCAAATTACATTTTAAAATGTAATACCTCTAGGCAGTTTGCCAAGGTTTGCATTCCCAATTAATGAAATGTTCGTCAACATTTTTTTGCACTTGCTGGAGGCAGAGTTAAAGTAATTCAAATAGGGTTCAAAGATCAACACATCAGAACACATTAACTCAGAGCATCATGCTGGATACCTGGGATATACAGAAGACAGTTACAGTGAGTAAAAACATATATATGTACAATTTTTAAACTAAAAGGTTGGTGCATACTAATCTTTTACTAGTATAATATTTTAATATTACAAAAGTATTTGTCACAATTTCAAAAGGGGTCTTTTATCTAATTTGCAAAACATTACAACAGTAACATCTTTAAAGTGCTTTTAAACAAAGATCATAGATTTCCCAGATCAATTTGGAGTTAATAGATTAGCAGGTATCTGATGTTTGCTGAACAGTTTCTACTGGAATTTTGTATTAGTTAATAACTAGGTTACTATAAGTTAATATATAGATTACTTAAGCAATAGTGCCTGTCGATAAAGGTTGTACTATGTGGGAATTATGCATCCCGAGCCAAAGGCGATGGCTCTAACATCAAGGTCAACTACCACACAGTAGAGCCTTCATTGAGAGGGCACTATCTATTAGGAAAAAAATATATCATTATTTTCTTTAAAACAATACTTTCAAATCTAGATTTACTTCAAGTTCTAATGCTTCACCGGGTACCTTTCAGCTGTGAAAAGTTTTAGGAAAATAGTCCTGAAAATGTTCATAAAGGATTACATACATAATGAGAAAAAAAAGTGATTTTACAAAACAACAAATAACTTTTTGTTTGTCAGAGTTGCTTATAGTTTATCTAGACAGTGCCAGATGTCTGAATGAAGGAATATTACGGAACTGACTCGGTTTGTTGTTGTTGAAAGACACCCAGTTCCAGTAGAGCTGACAGGCTGTGATTGGCTGATGCGGCAGTGGCAGGCTGTGATTGGCTGATGCGGCAGTGGCAGATACATGACTGGTTTCTTTCGTAGTTGTATTGATTGGCTTTTTTATGGTGGATAATAAAATCAATTTCGACCAATTATACCTGTGTTTAGTATTTTTGTCCAATAGAACTGAGCTTTCATTACAGCAAGTCAAAATGAAAAAGCCGGCACAGATTGATTTTAAATTTGATTCATAGTTGATGCTTTGATGAAGCAGCGGGCATCTACCGTCTGATAAAAGCCTGCTAGAGCTGGAATAATTTTCTAAAATATATTTTGACTAACGATCAACAAAAAAAGAAAAATTGTTTATATGTTACTAAGCTAGTTGTTGACACTTCAAATAAAGTTTTATAACATATAGGCCTAGAATTTATAAATTTGTATAAAAATACTTTCTACATGCTGTAAGGCCATACATTGCAACAATGCTTCTGAATTTGTGACTTTCTAAACTTTCAGACTTGATTTTCATGGTCTGGTTGACCACATTTCTCTTCACTCATAAATGTCAATTAATTAAAGTACAGACCAGCAGCCATATTATTGAGAAGATATTTATTTCTTCTTAAGATCCCTCTTAAGGGCATTTTTGTCTTAAATTTCTTCAGAACTTCTTAAATGTCATCATAAGAAGAAAACAATATTCTTAAGAAGTGTATTGATAGCACCTAGTTAACTGGTAAACCACTGTTGAAACTATATTTATTAATTATGTTTAGGTTATTATTATTAAGTGTATTGGGCCCATCTAACATTAATTTATTTTTCCCCCAAGGGTAACAAATGAAATAAAAACAGTGAAAATCAATAGTGATGCTTATACATTAATAACATTGGCACTTTCGTAGACACAGCCATTTTGTTTGATCTTTGATATGTTTGTTTCTTATTCAGTGCAGCCCCAAAACAAGTCATAGTATGATGAAATACATTAAAACAATATTGTATGTGCTTGAAGCAGTTTCAGTAGCTTATGCCTTTCACTTAATAATTGAAAGATTGTTGTAAATAGCATTTGTGGCCTACCCCATGCACTTTTGATTTGGAAATCTATTCAGGAACTGTACTTAATACTATGTCTTCCGAAAATGAATATACGCCTGTGAACAGATCATGTTCTAGAATTTGATTAAACACAATTGCGGAAGAACCAACATCTTTACAAATTCAGTTGCAAAACTATGAACGATGCTGGCTGCACAGTATAAGCAGGGAGCTCAAATAAGATGGTGTCTGCTCCCTCGGTACTTTGCCCCAATGATCAGCTGCCATGGGTGTTAGTTCTAGTTATCTTATTAACTTTTTCATTGGATTGGGGGCTCCTGAGTGGCGCATCCAGTAAAGACGCTCCACGTGGAGTGCAGGATGCGCTCTTTAGTCTGGACGTCGCGAGTTTGGGTCCAGGCTATTCCTTTGCCGACCAAGGACAGGAGCTTCCAGGGGGTGGCGCTCAATTGGCCGAGCGTCGCCTGGGGGGAAGGAGGGTTAGGTCGGCCAGGGTGTCCTCGGCTCACCGCGCACCAGCGACCCCTGTAGTCTGGCTGGGTGCCTGCGGGCTTGCCTGTAAGCTGCCCGAGAGCTGCGTTGTCCTCCAACGCTGTAGCTCTTGGGTGGCTACAGGGTGAGTCCGCAGTGTGAAAAAAAAGCGGTCGGCTGACGGCACATGCTTCAGAGGACAGCGTGTGTTCGTCTTCACCCTCCCGAGTCAGCACAGGGGTGGTAGCAGTGAGCTGAGCCTAAAAATAATTGGCCATTTCCAAATTGGGGAGAAAATAATAAAAAAAAATAACTGGCAACGACTAAATTTTTAAAAAAAGAAATCATTGGATTGATTATATGCTGATTAGAAGAAACATAATGGTTACATTTCTTATGAATAGTCTTGAAAAATTTAAGCAACTTTTTAAATGAGACAAAAATAATGTTTTGTGTTGCAGAGGAGTCGGCATCGGGAGCTACAGCCACAGAGCCAGCACTTAAAACCAGAGCACTACATGCACTGCACTGCACAGCACATCACAGCACCACTGTTCCACAACTGCTTATTGTTTGGGACTATCGGGCGATGACACACGAGGCCGCCATGGATTATGACCTCGTCAAGCAGGCCATTCTCCAGCGCCTGGATATTACGGAGACCTACCGACGCCGGTTCTGAGAATTCCAGCAGCCCTCGGGAGTCGGGCCCTGTGTGGTAGCCTAACAACTGGCGGACCAGCTGACCCGGTGGCTTTGCCCCGACGCCTGTACCATTGAACAGGTGGTGGAGCTGGTGGCTATTGAGCAGTTCAGGCACGTGTTGGGGCCAGAGACACAAGCCTGGGTCAGCCGGCATCGGCCCACCACGCTGGAGGCAGCAGTCCACCTGGCCGAGGTGTTTTAGGACATCATACCAGCTCCTGGCCCTCGAACCAGGGCTCCTCCAGTCCTGAAGACCACCCACCCCTCCCATCACACACCCTCCAGCATCGGACCCACCCCCCCTCAACACCCAATGAGCGGACCTGCTCCTCTACCATGGAGACCAAGGTTGACCTCCAGCTGGGTGAGATCAGGGGCCCTCTCCCCGTTGCCAGGTCGGCAGCAAGACACACCAGTGCCATGAGGCCGGTCAGCTACAGTAGGCCTGCTCGATATACCAAAATTCTGGGACTGAGATGTTGACCTAGCGTGGGAACAAAAAAATGACCCCACACTGGCTAACCTCTGGGGGCAGTTTCAGTCTATCAAGGGGAAAGAGGTAGATGACAACAGGCCGGTCACATATCATCACCACATTATTGTCGGGCACTTACTGCATAGGGTACCCCAAGCCTTGAGCACAGGTCAGTACCATTGAGATCCACTAGTACATTAGCAATTACAAAAGAGTTAGTCCAGATTAGACGAGAGTAGGGATCTAGAAATCCTGACTGATCAAGGAATGAACTTCATTTCTCAATGTTTAAAGGAACTGTATAAATTGTTGCAAATTCGGTCAATTCAGACCTCAGTTTATCACCTGCAGACGGACGGACTGGTGGAACGCTTTTATCAGATGTTGAAACAGATGCTGAGGCGGTTTGTCAACCAAGAGCAGAAACATTGGGCTAAACTCCTCCCCTACCTGATGTTTGCAGTGAGAGAGGTGCCTCAGAGTTCGACTGGGTTTTCTCCCTTCGAGCTGCTGTATGGGAGGCAACCCCGAGGTATCCTTGATCTTGTAAAAGAAGGGTGGGAAGACCAAACTAAGAGTTCTTAAAACATAGTCAAATATGTATTAATGTTGACAGACTGCATGGAATTGGTTAGGCACACGAGAACTTAAAACTGGCTCAGCATCGTCAACAGTACAACAAACAAGCACGGATTCTGACATTTTGACCAGGAGATAAGGTACTGTTGCTACTTCCCACTTTGGAATCTAAACTGTATGCCAAGTGGCAGGGACCATATGAGGCGATACAGGGGATTGGTAACGTAAATTACGAAGCACGATCACCTAAATGAAATGCAAATTTATCATATTAATTTACTAAAATCCTGGAAAGAAAGGGAGGCCTTACTGGATCCCAGAAAGCTGCAGGGGTCCTGTCAGCAAGGAGGTAAGGGATATGCTCAAGCTGGGAGTCATTAACCTTCCCGGAGAGAGTGGTGCAGTCCAATAGTGATGGTGCCTAAAAAGGACGACTTCACTCGGTTCTGTGTGGTCTTTCGAACTAACTCCTAGACCGACTGGGAAAGGCACAGTTGATCTCAACTTTGGATCTGACTAAGGGATACTGGCAAATTCCACTAACTCAGAGCTCACAAGAGAAAACTGCTTTCTCTACCGCAGATGGCCTGTTCCATTTCTAGACCATGCCCTTTTTATTGCATGGAGCCCTGGCCACCTTTCAGAGACTGATGGAAAAGTTTCTGGAGGGTCAGCAATTGCCCAAGTTCAAGGTAAAATCCTTACATCTCATTATAATGTTTGCGACCACTTAGTCCAGATCCCTGCCCAATTCCATGCTCTTTTCTTCATTTGAATACATTTCAATATCATTTAAATGGATTAATGATGGCAAAGTGCTAATTTGATAGCGGGTGCAGAATGGCAGGTGAAAAACATTCTTTACATACGCCACTTTTTTAGTGGCCGCTAAAGTCCTACTTTACAGCAGCTAAACACGGTTTGCGTGTGCAAAACACAGATTTTGGCTACAATATTTGCAGCCGCAAATCACTTTGCACGTATCTTTATATCAGCCCCATATGCTATCTTAAATATTAATAAAATAAAATAAGAACATTTATTTGAAGAATACGCATTTTTCTTAAGAAGATTATACAAACTTGAAAAAATGTGCATGGGCTCCCAAGTGGAGTATCAAGTAAAGGCACTCTGCCCGGAGTGCAGAATGCACCCTATAGCTTGGAGATTGACAGTTCGAATCCAGGCTAAGTCACTGCTGACTGTGGCCAAGAGTTCCCAGGGGGCGGCACACAATTGGCCGGACGGGGAGAGTTTAGGTTGGCTGGGGAATCCTGGGCTCACCACACACCAGCGACCCCTGTGGCTGGCCGGGCACCTGCAGGCCTGCCTGTGTGCAATTCAGAACTGTGTGGTCCTCCGACGCTGTAGTTCTGTAATGGCTTCATGGCGGGCAGTGCGAAAAAAAGTGGATGTCTGATGACACACGTTTCAGAGTTAGTGCGGGGGTTGCAGTGGTGACCCGGGTTTAATAACTGAGCATTCCAAATTAGTAGAAAATTGGGGGTAAAATAATTGGCGATTCCAAATTTATATTTAAAAAATAAAGATTTTTCTCCTTAAAAACGTCTCAAGAATACAAATACAGCCCCAGATAAAAGAGCTGATTTTTACTGACTTATGGAAGAATTGAACTTGTCAATAAAGCTTTATTAGCTTTTCAAATATACTTTGTTCTGCCCTCCACTGTTGTGCATTAAAAAAAAAAATTTTATTTGGAGTTATGTATGGCATACATGTACTTATCAACAATAAGGTTTGTGAATTTTCATGTCCTTAAAGCTCTGGTTTAGTTTCAATGTTTTAGTATTAGTTTCAAGTGGTATGCACTCTGACCTTGTTTCTGTGGAAACCTGTTCAACATTACAACAGAAGAAGCAAAGATGCCCCCAAGAACCAGATACTTGTCAGCCATTTCCTAGGATGAATATATATTTGTTGGCAGGAAACATTCAAAGGGTTGCACTAAGTGGTTTGTTTTTCCTTTGTTAGTGTCTATAGTCAAATTGTGCCAGTTGTTCCTTGTATTTTAGTCCCAACCTATTTGCCACACCAGCTATCCTTAAGAGCAGGGAGCAGAAAAGATGAGTAAATGTGAGTCAGATTTTATCATGCCTTGCGATGGCAAAGTTATTTGAGTTTAGTTCATTAAATGTTACAATCCCTATACAAGTGTAACTGCATTGTAAACAAAATATTTACCAGCGTAGATCCCCTACTTCAGCTGCAAAACTGGATTAAGCAAGCCTGAATCTACTTATGTAGTTTGAATCTCAACACCAGGAATTCTTACTTAGATATTGGCAGCAGGATTAAAGATTTGGCCCAACATGGAACTCAGAACCATAAATCTCTTTGTAATTATCTGCTTTTGTGCTGTCAGATGAAATAATTTACAGTATTCTTGCATGTTCCTGAAAGAAGAGATTGGAATATGGTTGAGAATTATGTCTTGGAAATCCACCACAATGTGTTGCATTTTCAAATGGCTTGCTTCAAAAGTGGATTGTGTTTTTCGCACTGGATTAGCAAGGAACAGGTGTCTCTGGACCAGACCAAATGACTGCATGAACATCTTAGAAAACTCGCTGATACTTAAACACTATCCGCAATGTGACATGTCATGAATATATGTGATAAATCTTCATACAAGAAATTACCTCCAAGGCATCATTTCAGAAAAAGGCAGAAGAATGTGAAATATGATACACAAATTAAGAATTTAAATAAATATTCTCTCAAAGGGTAAAAACACTGTTGAAATGTATATCACTTTTACTGTATAAGCTTTCTTATTCATCACATTTTTGGCAGTTTACAAACTTTCTGTCACCTATAATTAATGTCAGCTTCTATATTCAAAGCCTACTGCTACTTTTACCATTCTGACTGATATATCTAAGAAAGTTTTGGGGTATTTTAATGAGTAGAATATTGTAACCGTAGCATATTGCAGGTGGTGGTGTTTGCGTGTGTGCATTCAGAGATGCAACATGCTATACATTGCATTACATATTTTCTGTCAGGGATGTTACAGAAGCTAATTTTCTAAAATACATACCAAAAGGTCATGTAAATATTTCTTTAAATTACATGTCCTGTTGTAAATATCACATGCAACCTGATTTCATAAGGGGGTAGATTATCCTCTTTACAAAGACATGTCTTTTTATGAAAGACTAAAGGGCAAAAATGAAAAAAAAGAGATTTCTGTCATACTATATTTAACTGACCCATAAATCTGTTTTTAAATTCCCTTCCATTTAAAATACCCCGGTGAAAGCTTTCATCACACAGGCTGTTAAGTACCACAATCCATGCATAGCGCTACATTTATCCCAACAATGTAATTGGTCCAGCTCCCTCGGCTAGTGGCTCAGTTACTGGCCCTCCCTCAGGCCCACTGTGAAGAGAAATCCCAGACCTCCCTAGGGCTCAGGGCTCCGAAACCGCATGCTATGCTATCAACAGCTACATGCCGGCTAACAGCTTCACTGAGGGGAGGTTCTGTGCAACACTACAGGCAACAGATGAAAAACCAGCCCCCCCCCAATGTAGCACAGTGCTGCTATGCAGTAGGCCAAAACACAATTAAAAAAGGACAAAGCTTCACAGACAATGTAACAGAAGGCCTTCTCTGTGTTTTACCTGCAGCAGAATGTGCAGGAGGGGATAGCAAGGGGGGGGGGGGGGGGGTAATCAAGTACTTGACTAATTTGGAGAGCTCCAGCTGGCTGAGCCAGAGGGTGTGTAGAACAGGAAAGGTTGAAGCACCTACTGGTAGCCTGCTACCACCACCACCACCACCACCATCACCACAACCTCTTCAGTGTGTATCTGTAGCCAAAATAAAGAAGAGGAAAAGATCAAACATAGAAAAACGTCAATACGGTATGGAAAAGTACCTGCATGTATTTTCTTCACACATATTTACAATATTTACATTTCTGCCATTCCAGGCCTTTTTCAGTCATGCAGGCCAACAATCTAAAAAGAAAAGTGAATAACTGGGAATCACAAGCTGTCAGGTTCTCTCAGTCTCTCAGTTCTATCAAATGTGCCCTGTTTTAAAGGATGGCACTTGTATTGCAGGCCTAGATTATTTTTTAAGGTGACTTCAGTATTTGTGAATTCGAAATACAGGCACACCTCTTAATTAAGAATAGCAATGCCCTTTTTATTATTATTATTATTATTATTATTATTATTATTATTATTATTATTTATTTCTTAGCAGACGCCCTTATCCAGGGCGACTTACAATCGCAAGCAAATACAAATACATTCAAGTGTTACAATACAAGTCATACAATAAGAGCAAGAAATACAATAATTTTTTCAAGTGTGACAAACCACAATTCAATAATACAGCAGATAATAGTGAAAGTTACATCAGGATATGATTAAATAGTGATAGTTACATCAGGATATGATTAAGTACAAAATACTACAGGTTAAACACTTGGCAGATTACAATATTCTGAAGTACAGGATTAAATGTAGTAAAATAGGGGGCAGATAAGAGCAAAATAAAGCATATTTACATGAAGGGTGTCCCAGGATACAACAGAGGAGTTCTACAGGTGCTGTTTGAAGAGGTGAGTCTTAAGGAGGCGCCGGAATGTGGTCAGGGACTGGGCAGTCCTGACATCTGTAGGAAGGTCGTTCCACCACTGCGGAGCAAGGGTGGAGAAGGAGCGGGCTCGGGAGGCAGGGGAGCGTAGCGGAGGTAGAGCCAGTCTTCTAGTGCAGGCGGAGCGGAGAGGTCGAGTGGGGATGTAGGGAGAGATGAGGGTCTGGAGGTAGCTGGGTGCAGTCTGGTCAAGGCATCTGTAGGCTAGTACAAGAGTCTTGAACTGGATGCGAGCGGTGATCGGGAGCCAGTGGAGCGAGCGGAGTAGTGGAGTAGCGTGGGCGAAGCGAGGCAGAGAGAACACCAGGCGGGCAGCAGAGTTCTGGATGAGCTGGAGCGGACGGGTGGCGGACGCAGGGAGGCCAGCCAGGAGGGAGTTGCAGTAGTCTAGGCGGGAGAGTACCAGGGCCTGGACCAGGAGCTGGGTAGCATAGTTGGTGAGGAAGGGTCGGATTCTTCGGATGTTGCTCAGGAAGAATCGGCAAGTGCGTGCCAGAGTGGAGATGTGCTTTTATATGAACTTGTCCCTTACATAACAGATAAATAAAATGTTATATATAATTTATGCTGTAGTTCTGGATACAATACTTATTTATAATACAATACTAAACAGTAAATAATGCATTAGGTTTGTTGAAAATCCACTGCAGATGATATCATTTAGTTTTGCTGTAAGAAGCCCCAGCTTCCCAATGCTCTAGTATGTCTGGCATGTTTCCCAATGAAGCATGCATTTAAGTCCAATAGTTAACCTATGCATAGGTTTCCAATTGCACAGCAACCATTGTATTTTTGAAATACTATATATCCTCCATATATCCCAAATGAGAGATTTTTTTTGCTTTACATTCAAATTCATTTGGTGAGTTTATAAGATCTGAACAAACTAGTTCAGAAAAAAATAAAAATAAAAAATGATATATATATATATATATATATATATATATATATATATATATATATATATATATATATTAGATGTATTGCAGCTTGATATGCTTAGGATTTCAAAAATAAGATTTACTAAAAGCATTCTCTGACAAATTGGCTTTTACAACTATTAACTGTATTGCTTGATTTTTTTTTATACAGTAAACAATATCTATCAGAATAGTACAACATCATTATTATAGATAACTTTGCACTCACCTGCACTCTTCCATTTAACCTTGTGACAGCAGGTAAAGTTTCTATTTGTTTAATATTTCTTGCTTCACACAGTCCCGCCCAGTCAGACTCAGAAAGCCAATCAGCTGCTGTATAGTTCTGATTGATGGAAACGATCCTCGCAGGCATGTGTGTGCTTTTGGTAACAATTAAGTAAAACAATTCAATTAATTTAGTGACAGTTCTCACAATTCACACTCACTTTACTGAATACATTACAGTTTAGAGAGGTGAGTTACAAAACCTGACCTGCCTTAAAGTGTCCCGAGATTCTGGAGCCTGTTATGGCAAAGATGCAGCTCTCCTTTCTTGTAAAGGTAAAGTAAACAGTTCTGTATTTTGATGTTTCTATTGTGGGAGGAAGGGCTAGCGGTAAATTGTGTAAGTTTGAAACTGAATTCTTATTCAGGGATATGTTTCCATTCGGTAATAAAAATACTATGAACTAAAAGGCTCAAAACAATAGATTGTGCACATCCCTTGTTAGTAGCTGCCAGTCTGTTTTTCATTCAACAGTTTCCTTCAGTTTTCTTGACAGTTTTTGTAGATTCGGTATTCGGCCGAATCTCAAAAACTTGGATTCGGTGCATCCCTAGTTTCTAATACAGTTCATCACTTTGTGAATTAGATTTTTTATTTTTTATGGAATAATAATAATAATAATAATAATAATAATAATAATAATAATAATAATAATGACAATTAAACTACATCTACCCACATCTAAAATACCCTCTTTTTAAGTACATGTTTATTTACAAATATTTTTTTCTTCTCAGTAAAAAAATAAATAATATTACAGATTGCTGTCAGTCTTGCCATGGAAGAGAGATTTATTTGATTTTTTTTTTTTACAAAATATTACAAATATGGGTCTGATTAGATATGGGGTACATTTTGTTAAAAATATGTACAGGCTCCCGAGTGGCGCATGGGCTCCCGAGTGGCACATCTGGTAAAGGCACTCTGAGTGGAGTGCAGGATGCACCCTATTGCCGACCGTAGACGGGAGCGCCCAGGGGGCGCGCACACAATTGGCCGCACGGTGAGTCTGCAGTGTTATAAAAAGCGGTCGGCCGATGGCACATGTTTTGGAGGACAGCGTGTGTTTGTCTTCGCCGCTCCCGAGTCAGCGCGGGGGTGGTAGTGGTGAGCAGAGGCCTAAAAATAATTGAATATGCCAAATTGAGAGAAAATAATAAAATAATTGGCGATTTACTAAATTAAAAAAAAGAAAAAAAATATGTACTGTAACACAAAAAACTAAAAACTAATTGGGAGACATGTTTGCGCTCAACGACGACTCAAAAAAGTTTGTCAAATAATAATAATAATAATTTGATAAAGGATTTTGTTGCCGCTAAAGCTAGGAAAATGTATTTGTAATGTATGTTATTATGTAATTCAGAACATCAAATGAAAAAGAAAGGATTTGATAATGCCCAGGGGTTAATTTGTAAAAAATAATAATAATAATAATAATTAAAAAGTGGCATTGCACACATAGTGTCAAGTGTCAAAGAGGGATTGTTTTTGTTAATATTATTTATTTATTTATTTCTGTGGTTATTCTTGCCTCCGACCTGTCAGAACCCACTTATAGTCGAGCACTACAGTGTTTTTCAATAGGCCTATTGGGGCATGGTCATTTTAGAAAAAGTGAATACATGATATGTTTGAAGTAGACTGGAATTCTGAGTGCTTTAAAGTTGTGAATTATATAAAATGATAAAGTCTAACAAATGAACAGAAACAAGTACTCATTAACATTTTAATATCATTAATATTATTTACCATATCTTAATGTTTGTATATGTAGGTGTATATGATTACATGATGCACCTATATGCTAACTTTAAGATGTGGTTGCTGCTGTAGCATTGATGTTCTGGACCCCACACTTAATCATCACCGCCTAGGGCCCCGCACAGCCTAAGGCCAGCCCTGTATGTATGTGAACAGCCTCTCTATACTGTATATGTTAGCAATGCCCTGCATGCAGTTGCAAATTATTCTTAGGAGTGCAAAAGCAGTAGATAAAGAACAGGAAGTGAAGGATTTCACAGAGAAAACTGCATATTATATACACCACCGTTGCCAAAGTATGAATCTTCACTGTCCTGCAGTGCCTGCCACAACTCGCGTTGTCTTGTAGCAGGCAGACACGCACTATGCATCATTCAGAAAGGAAAATTACGAAATAGGCTTGGGGGACCACAGCAGACTGACAACGTTTCTAATGCCAATCACAAAAACTGTTTAATCATAAACGAAGCAGCTTCATTAAAACTGCGAGTCCCAGACCTGACATTTGTGATCCTGAGGCTGATGCTAATTTTGATAGTTATCAGGGGTTGCTGATCTGCTATATCCCTGCAACTCCATGTGACTGGAAATGTTACATGGTGACCATCAACACCACACGCCTTTGCATGACAGCTTTGCAGTTTGGAAACGAGATTTTTCTGTGGCAACATTAGCATCCTCCAGGGATTTAACAGTGTTTACTCATGTACCAAAATGCATTACAAAATATGTAAATACATGTACTTATCAAACTGACCCAGGTTATTAGTACACTATCAATAAGGGGTATATTTTAAACTAAACAGTGATGGATCATAATACTACTACCATTTATAAACCTGAATTCACCATATGAGACAACTTAATTTACTTTCTGCTTGTGGAACAGAACCAGGCTTAATATACAAAGAGAAAATATGAATGGGTCAGTATTTTTAGTCGTGATACTCGTCCCATGTTTTCAAAGTCTTTACTCTTTTCTTTAGTTAACTCTTATTTTTTTGAAAGGAGAAAAATACCTGTTAATTGTACAGAACTAAAACTAAAGAAGAAATAAGAAATATTCATTACAAAAAACTGCTAAAAAATGGTGTTGTTGCTTAGGTTAAAGCCCTCACTTCTCTTGGGCAGGGAGAGCACCGCTTCCATACTTCACATGTAGAATATTGAACTGTTTTGCTCCTATTCATATTTGAAGATATACATGTGCATAACCCATGCAAATAAGCAAAGAATACAATGACCGTAAGATACACTGAGAGATAATGAAAAAAAGTTTGAATATAGTGTGCCTGGTCTGGAACAACAGGTGTTATTTTTAGACCCATATATAAGGAATTATGTAGATAATATAAGCTAAACATTTATTTAAAAGATACAAGTCAATCGCAAAAAACAAATATAGGGTACCTGTGGCCTTACACATCTTTTTTTGCAAACCCCTCACTTCTAAATATAGCACTACACCACTGTACCCTGCCCATTACGTTTCAGTATCAATGCTAAAATTCTAACATGGTTGCAGCTCAGTTATGGGTGGTATGGCATTTTCTGACTTATTGCTACCAGCTGTACCATTGAAGTTAATTTAATTGTCATTTTTTGTAAGGAATTTCCTGACTTTGTGGCTCAAGCTTAAACCATAACTATTTTTTTAACACAATTTTTTGGAATGGATTTCCTGACCTTTGTAAACTGTAGTAATAATATTTTTTGTTCTGTAAGCAATAACCCATGACATGGTGTGCGGTTAAAGACATACCATACAGTAAGCCTGGATGCGTTGTGACACATGAGGCCCTTGGCTGAGTACCTTCACCCTGTTGTGGGTTATTGTCCTAATGCTTGATTTGTTAAAAAAAAAAACAAAAAAAAAAACAGTAAGATTTTAAACTTTAAATAATTTTTTAATCAATGCATCCTTCCATAAGTGCAAAATGTTCCCTATAATTGTAGGTATTTATTTTTATACTGCAGCTTGACTATATTGGAATTAGAATAAAACTGCTTACCGATATGTTTTCATACACATTGGTATATACAATAATGACACCTTTAAATTTTAAACAGCAAGTCTTCCAGTACTGCCAGATCAGAGGTTTTACGTTTCTTCTCAGGGCAATATGGAATAAAAGAAATAGGCAGAGGTTTTTTTAAAAGGTACATTTCAAATTGTAGAGGATTTTCTGGTAGAGTTTTTTTTTTCTGTCTGAAATCATTTTTTTCCCAAAGATTTTTTCAAAATGTGCAAGTCCTTCCTTTGATATCATGCCTGTTGGCAGCCGCGACCATTGATTTCTATAGCATTTCTCCAGACTTCAGATTTACATTTACTGCCACAATCAGTGCTCCAGATAAGCTGTGTATTTATTGGGTGTTTTAAGCACTGAAAAAAATATGAATTCTGTATGATATTTACATTTGGGTAAAGAATGCACATATCAGTTTTGCTGCACAACTTGAGTTCAGATGTTATCAAACTTTTTGTACTTCGTTGGTTCCCGGCATCTCAATGGTCAATTGTGAATATATTGCAAGCTGACTGGTAAAATACTTATTCATCGTTATGTAAAGCAGATTTGTATCGTCAGTAGCAGACACATTCCATATCATTTTAGCAAGTGATGTACTATTGCATTAAAATAACAACAATGAATTGGTTTGGGAAATCCACTGCCATAGGAAATGAATGGGGACGGAAGTCTGCACCAGAAGGCCTGAAACGAGCTGCAGAAGGTCGGCCACAGAGAGCTGATATCCCCCGCCGACAGGGCCAGTGATCAGAGAATTTAAGCCTAGCGTTCTGAAAAGTCTATTTCCAAAACAACCAATCAGAACAACATATCATCACTGTCCGTGCATGTGATTGGCTTAATATTCCCCCAAACGCTTGAATGTACAATCCACAAAAATGTATGAAATTCTAACCATCATAGGAAATTACGTCAGCAGAGACTGCTACCATTGTGCCGTATACTATAGCTGGAGCTATTACAGTTTTTTTTTTTTCTCCAGACACTATAATGATTATAACTGTATTACTTTTTTTACTTTAAAATGATTAAAGTAGCCCTAAAAATTGAACACTTTACTTTCATTCCATTCGATATATACAGTATGTACTAAATTATGTACAGCCACATATATCTATCAATAAAATTAACCCCTAATATTTATTTTCAATTTGAGTACTAATGAAGCGGCTGCCCCTCCCCTTCTTCCTTTTTTCAGACAGGTGGCAACTCCTCTTCACCCTAAATGGGGCAGCACACTGTCGGGTGCCCTTAACTCTCCACCAACCTTGGTCTTCCAGGCGTGTGAGGAGGGCATCTAAACCACCGTCCCAGGTGGGCTGCGAAGCAGAGGGTCCCATCTCTGGCTTTCCGGCAGGCCGCTGGTCTTTGGCTCTTTCGCTGGAGCCACTCGTCCAGGGACTCCACCCCATCCCTGGCAAACGCCTGCATGAAGCAGGGGTCTTCATAGGGCCACTCTTCCCTGAGGTGTCCAAACTCTCTGCAGGTTCCGCACCATGGAGCCCCTTCAGCTTCCTGCCGATGTTGCTCCTTGTGCCAGTCTTCATCCAAACACCAACATAAACTCACTCTTCACCACTCAGAATGTGCCACTCCCCAATTAACATTCAATTACCTAACTGCAGAATGACCACACCACCAGGAGAACAAGTCGTGCTGAGACTGACCACAGGAGACTATCAGGTTGAAGGGTAGCTGTAGCAATCTCTGGTGGGGAAAATAAGGCACTGGCAAACATCTGTCTGCATGCTCCAATCTCTAGCAGCCTCCAACTGACATGGCCAAATATTGGTTCCAATAACCTTTCCTGTTGGGTGCTCTTCCAGACTAAGTGATGTCATTTTCTGTGTGCCAGATACTGGCGATATTGGTGGCGAGCTGTTGATTTTATTACGCCATACTTCCAGTGCTCATGCCAAGCATCGCAGTAGCTGGTCATAACCCAAGTGAAGCGACCCTGGCTACCTTACATCCTGTAAGACTGTGCTTAAGGGTAGCCAGTGAGGACATGCAGGTTCTCCCTGACCCACACATTCAAGTTCTGTTGTTGAGGAAGAACATCATATATGGATCTAATTAGGAAGCTGATCCTCCTCTGTTTCATCTCTCTCACTCAGACTGTGTCCTTTAAATCATACATTGTTCCCATCTCATCCATCCTCCCTGTTTAGACTGGGACACTGTCTTGACACCTCATTCGCTCCTCCTGCTTTTGCACTTCAGTAACTTTCAGTTGGATCTGCTTTGTGCCATCTCGGGGAGCTGAACTGAGATGAAGGCCTCCTTTTCCCTGTTGTACTTGCCCCATGATGTCACTGATGCAAAGGGCAGACTTTGCATCTTCCACTGCATCCTTGGCTGCCCACTTTCTCCCAGGTCTCACTATGGGTGCTCCTCACACATGATTCCATCAGTGTAATCTCCAGCCAAAACCTAGCGCACATTAATTACTTAATTAGAGCTGAGACTGGCAGCTGCAGTTTCATCGTAGAGTGGTACCCTGCTAAGGCACCTTGGAACTCCCAGCCCGTTTCCTAATGTACGGAATAATCAAAGCCTCCAGTCTCTGTACTGTTGACAGGGAAACCTCATTCACAGTAAGCTGCCACAGCAACCTTGGAAGAAGACCAAACTGAAAGCACCAGACTTTAAGCTTGCCCGGTAGAGCACTATCCTCTTCAGCCCTTGCACAACCTGCTGTCTCACCTCTCTCACTCAGACTGTGTCCTTTAAATTCCTGTCGTACCACCTCCCAAGGCTTTTGAAGGGCTTTTCTGGTACTTTTGGAATGGCCTCGCCACCAAATATAGAACACATTATCCACTGCTTTGCTCCTCGACTTGTGGGCCTTGAACTGCATGCGTGCCCATCTCATGTTATCTGCTAGTTTGCCAAGTAACCAATTGGGGCAGGCTATTGTAGTCATGATGGACATGTTGTCCATGCTTTAAGTGGTGGCAGCTGCACGCCAGAAGACAGCTGTTCTCTACTCACTATCAATTGCAAGGCCCTAATAATGACTTTCATTGCCACTGTGAAGACCAGTGGATAAGTGGTGGAACCTTCCAGGATTCCGACATCGAGAAACTGCCAAGTAGTGGTAAACTAAAGGAAAAACTGAACTGCAAGTCTCCGGAGTAAGCTTTCACTTATCCTGTTATAGTACTGGGTACAATGAATACATCAAATTCAGGCCAGAGGAGTTTATGTGGCACTGAACCATATGCAGTAGCTAAACCCAGGAATGTAACGTGGAGCGCCGCCTTCTCCTTTTTTTGCAGACTGAATCTGTTGCCAGATCACACTGACATGCTCCAAGTATCCTGGAAAGCCTTGAATATCAGCTTTCTGCATGGAGGTGTCAATCAAGGTATTTTTCAATAGAAAGATTGACAACTTTTGTGCCACAAGGCTGAAGAATATCTTACTTTCCACATTTAACAGGGAAATTGGATGGAATTGGCCAATGTGAGTGGATTCTTTTTATTTGTGAATTTATTTGTGCCATGCCCCTGGGACTGCCTGTTATCCAAGCAACCTTCATCAACCTCAACAAGATTCTTAGTACAGGTGCATTCTTGTAAATTCGTTATGGTAAACTGCTGGGTCCTGTATGCAGTGCCAACTACCTCACTCTTCATAAATCTCAAACAAAACAATCAGCACCCCAAAACCCTTCTGAAATAAAAGAATGTGGCAGCTGTAAGGCTGCACCTAATTGTTGTACTGCCTTACTGCAATACTAATGTGAGACTTGCTAGCTGTCAACACTTCAAACAGTGCAATAAATAAACAAGTCTGTATTGCTGAGAACTAGCCAAGCTTAGTTACACATGTTTTATATCACTCTTGTACTACATCAGAAAGAAACTTAAATGCTGTTTACTTGTTGAAAGCTCCAGTGTTTTATGTTCTCCCAACTTCTGTGAATGCAGAGTGAGGTATGGTAAAATGAAATACATTTGTTTTAAATTCATCCTATGAACTTCTAAATTGGAGATTCACAAACAACCAAGTAATATATCTCTCTTACAAGTGTTTGTTTTGTTATAAACATCCTTTTATTAAAAACTGTAATTTGCATAACCTGCTCCAGGGAATATTTATTAATTGATTAGGAACGTGCAAATACATATAAACCAAAAAAAACTGTCAAGCAACATTATTGGTGGCACTCCCTATATTTACACACACACACACACACTAAATTGCACAATCACTTCACGCACAGATAAAGTACAAATTAGTTCACGTGCTGGGATTCAAGTAAATAATTAATTAATAATTGAATCCCGGTACAACTGTATATATAGAGGCACGAAGCACTCACTCGGGGTTGTTTGTTCAGGGTGAAGGAATGGGAGAGAGTGAGGAGATAATAATAATAATAATAATAATAATAATAATAATAATAATAGCAATTGCTACTTCGTGCTGTTTGTGGAGTGTTCGTCCCTGTTTGTTTAGGGTTAGTCCATTTTTGTTCAACCTGTTTGTTTTGTCAAAGTGTTTTGTCTGTTCAAGTGTTTTATTTGTTCATGTATTAAACAGCGCCTCAGCACATTCACCATTCATCCGCAGAATTTGTGTTGTTTTTTTTTCCTGGCCTGACGTCACCCCTACAGCCAGCCTGTTCACACATCCAAATAGCATTTTGGCAAATTCTTTGTGAAAATATATATAATTGTACATAAACAGAAAATAAAGAACACATGCTTAGATTGCCTAAAAATTATTTTTAATGGCAATGCAATATATATGTACTAATTAGTAATTGTAAGTCAAGGCCTTGTAGGTCATTGATAGAGTGGTACCACAATGTATAAAACTGCCCTGGGGGTGGTATTGCAATGGTAGGTTAACATTCCTACTGGTCTTCCTGTGCAGTACTTTGGTACAATACCAGTACCAGTGTCTTACTGTATCACTGCAGCTGTGCAATATTTATTATATTGTCATTGCTGGTAATGTAGTTGTTTGCTCATTGTCTTGCTAGAGTTTCTTAAGGGTAAAACTTCCAATGGTATTTCTCAACTTTTCTGCCAAAGCAGACAGTAGTTGCACATCGTATATGGTCTCCTCAATCCCTTAATGGAATATATTGGAATGAAATGTGCTTCATCCATATCTAAATGACTGCAACATTGTAAGAGGGAAGTCCTAATTTCTCTTCTGTTGAAAGACAAGAATACAACCAACTACTCATACAGTAGTTTCCCTGAATGCCTATAGGTATTGGGATTCAGAAGCACTTGAACCTGAATTTTGTAGTTCAAACAACAGCAGCTGCAACACAGCTGGGACATCTGTCGGCTCCTCCACATCCAGACTGAGTCCATGGTCATCATTAGGTTAAATCATTAGAGGACAGAGCCCCAAATCTGTTTTTAAAAAGCCCTGACTGAACCGAAGGTAAGCACAGACAGCTGTAACCCTAGAAAATGTGTAATTACAAAGGGTCAGATAAGTTTATTTACACATTTGCAATTGGAGAAGATTAATCTGTGCTGTAGCTTTTGATTTAGAGCTGGGTTGATGCAGAGGTGTCAAAAACAAGGCCTAAATTACCCCCCCTGGGCTTTTATCCGGCTGTCCAAAGGCTGAAGATACCATGGTGCTACAGGGAGTCCCTAAAGGACTGATGAGGTTTGAAATTAGGCATAATTTCTTTTATACCAGCTTGAAGTAATGCATGTTCCTCTTAACCAACGTTTCTCAAATGCAGCCCCCAGCTGGATTTTTCACAGCCACAGCAGCCCCTCAGTAGCACCTCAGCAACTCTCTTAATCAACCTTTATCTTAATTGGTGCTGCTATCCAGGTTTCATTGAGCGCAATTCATGCTGCTTGCATTCTGATTCCTCATACTGATTCTGTTTCTGTTAGCTGCTATTGGTCAGCATTAACATTAGTATAATTACTGCATGTCGATTGGCCAAGCTTTCTTTCTGATCAAATTTCATTTTGGCAGTGCTCATGTGTTGAGATTTCACATCTGCTTGCAAATATCAGAACTAGGCTCAGCTATGTGATTAAATTCAGTAGGTGTTTTTTTTCCCCTATAAATGATCAGTATGATTCACTACGAAATACCTATTTAGTACTATTGCATTGCAAGTATATATTTTTTATTATGTATAACATTTAACAAATCTACAAATTTTACACAACTTTGCTACATTATGTATTTTATCTACAGCTAATTTAGCACTGTATACAAAGTATATACTGTGAACTATATTTTAATTGATGCATTTAATTGAGCATATTTTAGTAAACCACACTGTCCTAGTGTTACTGCTATGATGTACGAAACATCAATTGTAATATGATACTAATACCAAAATATCACACAAAAAGAAATGTGTTTATTCTTTCATTGGTTGCAGTCATACTTAAGGTCTGATTACACTGGAAGTGGTAGCGGTAAGCGGTAAACCGTGCGTTTTTTCATATTACACTGGCGGCAGGAAACCTCCGTGTATATAAGTGTCCATTATATTTATATTAATAAACATTATATATTATATATACATTACATTATATTATAATTATATTATAATTACATTATATTCCGCACCATATAATGGTAGTGTGCATTGCATGACTGAATTGTTTACCTGGCATGGCGAATCCAAGAGTTTTATGACAATATAATTTAAAAACCTGTACAAAAAACCACCATGAAATACTGCAAGAAACCCGTCATTATTGAGACCTCTTTTTTTTCATCTTTGAAGTGTTTTGCTTGGAGGTCTATGGTATACAGTGTGTATGTTTTCTGTTGCTCTTCAAATTTTTAACTGACATGTCCAGTTTGGTCGCTGTGGTGTCTCAGGTGTCTTGCTTCTTCCTTATAATCTGGACGGGACATATCCTACAGTTGAGTGCATTTGCCATCTCTCACTGTACATAGTGCAGACAACGTCACAAAACAACACTTCAGTTGATTGGTCTTGATGGAGATTTTTCCGTTCCACGCTCAGTGTAATTCCACCCATTCAAAACAATAGATTCTATTTTTTTTGCAGCACGGTTTACCGCATTCCGCTAATCAGACCTTTATACGCAGGCACGGATTTACCAATGTGCACTAGGTGCACTTGCACAGGGCCTCCAGCTCAAAGGAGTTCCCCGACCACCAGTGATTAAAAAAATTCGAATTGTGAATAATAATAATAATAATAATAATAATAATAATAATAATAATAATAATAATAATAATAATAATAATAAGATGCAGCAGTGTTTATTAAGTGTATTTTTTTTAAAAAAACAACATTTTATAGGCCACTAAAATGTGATTAATGTGGATCACGGAGCACGCATACCAAAAACACAACTTTTTGTATAACGTCACGTAGGGCGTATCAAAAGGTAAACAGTTCTCGGCCTGTATATCTGGCCTACAGGTTTGTGAGATAAAAAAATAAAAAAATAATAAATAGTAATAATAATGTGGTGACTATGTGCTTGTGTGGGGGTTGCACAAACTCCAACCTGGCAGGGCATCGGGTGCATGCCTTTAGAGGGAAAAGAGTGCCGTATTTCGCTCCTGGGTGCGGTTTGTACAAGTCAAAAGAGAGAACTTCACTTCGCGAAATCCGTTCCCCAAAAGAATTCTGTCATTTGTGCGACAGTGATTATCTGGAGGACGACTTAATTGAATATAGCATGGAATTTAGAAGCAAGCAATGAGACAGGTTAAACTGAGATGCGATACCTTCAGTGCACGTCAAATGTTTTTTTTTTTTTTTTTTTTAAATAAATCTATCATTGAGGTTTTATTGGAAACCACCATACCTGTATTAGCCCAAATATAAGGCAAGATTTTTTTTTTTTTGTAATCAAAATAAGATTTGAAAAATACAACTTGCCTTCAAGTCAAGGCTGTTGCGAAAGTGTGTACTGAGTACAGTATACAGTAATGAAAATGGATAAAACTAGCTGCAGATCATGTGGAAAAGAGTGGATTGAAAAGGGGTCAAGTATCAAAGGGATTACAAAGAAGTTATGATGCAATATTTAAGATTATCAGAAAAGCTGATTCATCCAGACAGGGTCAAAACAACTGCTATTGAACGCCCACTCAGAGGAAATCGTTTTGTGGACAGTGGGTTGTCCGTTTCTTAATTTCCTTGATTACCTAACAGGTAAGTAAGTTACAATATTTCATTACATTACTATTTTTGACAGAAATCTACGGTCATAATATCGACACTCACTCTTAAAATGATATAGAGACTTGTGTGTGCATCACCAGGATACAAATGCCTGTAAATAGTTGTTATGGCATTGCCATATTGGAATATAAAAACCTGTATTTCTGGATTATAAACAACTATCTGAACTTTACTGCATCAGAAAATTTATACCACTGACGTAATGGTGAAGAAACATTTATTTTTCCATATTCATTACTGAAGTTGTCTTATCTGCTTTATATAAAGCCATCTTATCAATCCTTATGTCTACTGTACATTATTTTAATTTATTGTCTTTGAAAAGATTTCACAGTGTCACTGTCAGTGGTCTGCTGTTCTGTGACAGTCTGTGGCCTGTCATCACAGACTAAATGAAAAGGCCATAACAGACAATCGCTAAACTAATATAAACTAATTATATAGTGTAGATACTGAAGCATATATTATTGATAATCAAACACATTAGAATTTTGGAAATTACACTCACCATGCAGTGTTGCCGATTCGCCACAGGTTTTGGAAGGTCCACAACTCTATTTCTTGTCGATCCCCATTTAGTCGCTGCCTCTTTTGATCAGTGGGATCCCGCTGCCTCGCCGGCGGTTCAAAAATGTAGGGTTGTGGCACCTGTTCCCTAAAATGAATTGAGTCTTTGACTTCATCTTCTGTGTTTTCACCAGCAGTTGCCATGTGTGTTTACCTTTTCGTACGTAATTTCCGTTTTTATTCCAGCCAGCACGATTTTTGAGTGGGTGTGGCCACACACCACACAAAATCCATCATATCTTTGTTGTTTATTAATATTTTTAACCGCATAAAAACAATTTTATTTCTGTTGATGAAATCTATACAGAAATGTATTGGTGTGTTTGACCTGCAAGATACACTTTAACATAGTAGGGCAAAAAAAAAAAACATAAGGCACTCAGGGCAGGATTTTCTAAAAACAGTGTTATTGTATCGAACTTGTGGTATAGTAATGAGAGCTTTAGTAGCAAGCGATTTTCTAAGGAAATGTGTTAATTAAATCAATCCGGAATTGTCGCAGGTCGCGTACATCACTTCCTGTCTCAATGACTAAATAAGGGGAACTCAATCAAAATGCATATTAACTAGATCAAGAAAAATGAGTGGAAGGCTAATTTGCTGTAATGGAAATGACTAGCGTACAGTGAGACAGCTCTCCCACTGGCGAGCAGCAGCCAATTGGAAATACAAAATAATGAGAATATCTATTTTGTGTATAATTTTTAAACTTCATTTAAAATGGTGCATTTTGTCATGCAGAATGTACATTTATTTTATTTTTCTATCTTCACACTTTACAATTATCTGCCATGTGGGTAAAAATTGAACAACACTGATTTTTTTGGATGGGGCGGGGGGTAAGCCATCTATGTATATTGGTTAAAATTAAAATTTCTTTTTCTTTTGTATGTATTTTAGTATGTACGTTTGTAGGCTATAAATAAATATGTTTGAAGTGTCATTTGTGTTTGTAGTTCCGGCCTACCGAGGAAACAAATAGTCACTCCACGGAGCTCACTTCCTCTTTTGCTTCTCAAAAGCAAAAAAGGTAAGGTAGGTATAACTAACCTGTCCAGTTGCTATGATTAAGTGTGTTTGAAAGCGCTCTCACTCGAGTTTTCTGGAGTTCCCCTGTAATATATATTGCTGGAAGTCGGCTCGCTACTTCCCTGGAATCCAAAACTTGGCTTCTGTGAACTAAACTGAGCTATAAACGCTGCGCAACTGCGCTTTGTTTAATCTTTTTTCTTTTCAACAGCCTTTGCAATTGTAGACTGCTTTTCTAACCCATAGCGCCTGCTGTTTTATGTTTTTTCTTTTGATATTGCAAGCTAAAAAAAAGGAAAAAGAGACGCGTGATTCCTCCACCAGGACCCGGCTCTGCCACGTGCCGCTGTTGAGTTGACTCCGCCAGATTGTCTCGGCCTGCCCACTCGGTGCGCTCGGCCCAAAAGAAATATCTTTTACTGTTCACCCGACTGGTGTGGTGACTGTTCCAACCCCACAGCTTGCTGTTGTGTGTGTGTGTTTTCTTCTAATATATATATATACCTCTTTCTTTTTTCTTACTGTCTGTTGCATCAGCAAGCCTACCACAACTCTTGAGCCTGTGCTCCACTCCGGTGTACGCTATGTGCTCCCCCGATTGTTGACTGCACACGGACCAGGTAAGACTGTCGCCCGCGCTATACCTTGGTACAGCTCCGTGCGCTCCCTATTACTGCTCTCCTATTGCCTGACCATAGTTACCGAGCCTGTGTATGCACCCCAAAGTATGCTACGCGCTACCCCGGGTTGTGTGACTACACGCGGTTAAGGCTAGGCACCCTTGCCCAGTACCCTCAGTGCCTCAGAGCCTCTGTGCTTCAGCTCCCTTGGTGCTTAGATGCTCCATGCCTCGGTGCTTCTGCACCCTCAATGACCGAACGCTTCAGCAATAAGACGCCCACAGTGCTTCGATGCCCTGGTTGCATCTGCGCCATGGAAGCTTCCTCCAGATGACAAGCACCTCCTCTGCATCCGGTGCCTGGGCATGCAGCACGCTTCCTCTGTTACTGGTACTGTTTGCTCACCTGCGATAAATAAGCTCAACATGAACAGAAGTAGCCACCGAACACTTACAGTATTATACGATGATGTTATAATATGTGCATACAGACGTGTGAAGGTGAGAGTGCACACTGTACATACAGTGTGGGGGGAGTCTGACAACATTACAAATACGTTAGGCAAAATCCATGTCAATGATCTCGATCACATTAGGTATTCCATTCATGTCCGTGGGGATATCTTTTGAAAGCAAGCCCCATATTGCACTTTTTAACTATTAGACTAAATGTTTACAGAATACTTAACAACTGCTATTAGGACCATGCTGCATGATTTGTTTACTATTATTAATAGCGTTAGAATTAAATTATACCAAAAATATTTCATAACTACAAATATTGAGTTGTCTCTGTATCGTCGGCGTCACAGCCGCGATCTGTTAAATTTTAGTTTCAAGGTGAGTTAGATAGTCTTTCGTTAATTAAAACCCTCCTTTTCCAAGTACAAGTTAACTCCTGATAAATTATGACAATTAACACAGATTTGCTTTTAAATTAAATTAGATTATGAAAATGCCAAAATCAATTTACATAACGATTTGTTGATTAACATCGGAGTTATCATTTATGAACTTTTTGAAAACCACAGGGCAAGGATATACTCATCAAAGTGCCTAAACTGAACAGTTTTTTCAATCAAGCGGTAAGTGACACTGACCCTGCAATAGGGGGAATGTCAAGTTCAAGCTGTACTGTTGAAGATGGCCTAGTACAGTCTGAACCAGAACAAGCTGAAGGGGCCCCCTCTCCAGCTAGAGATGTCTGAGGCTAAAACATGGATAGGTGATCCTAATGCACATGATGTTCTCAAAGCCGTTTTAAAATGGAGCCGCACATGGCGCCGCGGGCGCGGCGGTTGTATGTAGTCTGAAATCTCGGCAGTTCTAGTGTTAAACCCAAATATTTAGTTGTGCCTTTTTTTATATACAATATGTGTGCTTAAAATGTGATTCATCCTGCAAATATATATATATATATATTTTTCAATCTATGAAAAATTGACCGGGGGGACCATTTTTCATAGGCTGGTCTATGAAAAATAGTCCAGGGGGAACATTTTCCAGGGGGGCACAAATTTCATGTGACAGCGTCATGGGCCCCGGGGAAGTTTGGAGTCTGGAGTTTGCATACATTTTTCTGTAGCAGTCACAGTCGACAATGGTTTTGTTTCTATTTTCTTTATTGATTTGTGTTTAATTATCGTTATATTTTTTATGTAACTTAACATTTGAAAAAGTAGAAAAAAGCTGCAATGGTAGTATCAGATTCATTTAACCATTCATGAATGTTGTATGCACAAAACCACCTCTTGTCCAAGACATACACTATTGTAAACAAGTCAAATTTTTATACATGTATAACAAATTAGTTTTAACCATTAAACTAATCTGTATGTTTTATGCCAGTTTTGTTGTCCAGCTGAGGTCAACAACACATACTTAAAAAAAATAAAATGCGCAGGCAGCTTTTCGCAAAATATAAACAAACAAAACATTTCAGTAAAAACTGGTCTGTGAAAGTTATCTAACAGTTATTTATTAATGACCTTCATTCCCAACTTGTCTGTACTTATATAATAGCCACACACACATACGTTGCTATTACACTACCCACACACAATCATGATAAAAAAGATCTGATTTAAGAATATATTCAAGCACTGTGTAACTCGTTAACCTGCTAAACCACGTTGATGGTCATTGCAATAACAGAGGTGTTTCCTTGGCTTTACTGCAAACATGCTTCTAAACCAAGCGATGATACTTGCAATCTTAGCAGTGTCAGAGGAAGATCTTTTCAACTGATACAGTATTTTGATAATGGGTTTGAAGGAAACTGTCAATGACGTGTAGAAGTTTCAATATCTCAATTAAAATCTGCAGCAGGATTGTTTACTTTTTCTCAAAGTAGTTATGTTTAAGTTATTTACAGTGTTCACACTTTTTTTTTTAGGTAAGTGAATACATCTTTTTTTTTTTGTACAAACTCCACATGTGTAACAGTCATTCATTGGAAGCTTACTTAGCATCAAACATACGTTTTTAGCATTAAAATACATTTTAATGTTGTTATTATACACTATTTTATTTATCCTGTGCCAAAAATAAACCACTCATCTATGCTATTAAACATGAAATAAAAACAATGCACAGAGCAAATAAAAACAAACTAATAAAAACAAGCAAAAAAAAAAAGAAAGAAGAACAGTGATCGGCACGCTGCTCCTTGGGTGAGTCATATTGCAGCAATGACCAGTCCAACAGCAATAAAACCACGGGTCGCCTGTCAGAACAGGTGAAAACGTGAGCTAGATTCTCTTCCCTGAGGGTCTGTGCGTGCTATGAGGCAGCATCTGTGTCTTATCTGTCTCTGTAATGCTTGATTTTATGCACCTTTATCATCTAGAGATGTCCATGTTAAAAGAAACAATGAACACCTTGTTAAACATTTTAGGGAAGTCCTAGTCACACCTGTTACATTCATATATGTGTGAATTGTAGTATTACTCAATTTTTTGTAAGCATTCGTTTTATAGCTTGCTGTACTCTAGGCCATACTGTGATATTAAGATTACCATGGTATTTTTATTTTTATACCGGGGCCCATCTCTAGTCCACAGTATTTTTACAGTGCCTGCACTGCCACCGCGTACACAATCATTACACAACAGAATGTGGTGGTGGGAACGCAAAGGGTCTTGTGCAGGGCTGCTTTTTTTAAAACTTTTTATTTATTTAAAAAAAAAAAAGTTCCCCCTTCGGGGCGTTGGGCCCCAGGAAAAAAATTCCTTGTCCTCCGTCCTCTCAGTGGGCCTGGTGTTAGCACAATGCTCTGCTAACTGCTTGCTGGCAGAAATTATAAGAAACTAGTTGGAACAGTGAATGGCAGTTGTCAGTTTCAGCTTGATTGCTTTGAGAAATATTTCCTTACCTCAAGGTATTGAGTCAGGATTGAGGAGGATGTGCTTTCAGAGCAAGTGGCTCTTTCATTGTGATTGCTTCTAGCAAATTCAGATGTTATGATAAATAGAATGAACACACCATGCATGTATAACTGTCCCTTATTTTGCTGTGCATTTGAAAAAATTAAGAAAAAAAAAAAATCTATGAACGTTATACGCATGTTTAAATACCTCACAGTTCACTTGCTTTTCATTTGGAAAATGCAACAAACCCAGCTTAGACTGCCTATGAAACAAATGACTAATTTTCTTTCTTTCTGCTGCCATTCAGCCTCAAGGTGGTCAGTGTGGGCCTCCCACAGCATAGCGAGAGAGGGAAAAAGATTTGCCTTGAAGGGAATAGCTGCAGTGGAGACTGCAGCAGGTTGCTGTTGTGTATATAATCCAGTACACAATGTGCAGCCTAGCACACATTTTTTCATTCAGCAAACCTTTGGAACGAACCCAGCAATAGGGCCCAGGGTCAGGCAGACACCATAACTCCCAGCAGCAATCTAACCTTCAGGGAGATGGGGGAAGTACAGTGTAGTGACGGCAGGTGGAAAGGCATTTAGTAATCCAGCCTAGCTGCTGGGGCTTGTTGGGGCTTGCAGAGCAAGCTTGCTGCTGACTGGAAAGTTTTATCTACTGTTCAACATAGTGTGCCAGAGGGCTGATGGGACACCCCTGGTTTTGGCAGCAGGTTCCAGCTGCAGCCAGTCCCCTATTTCACGTAAGGGAAGGCAAGGGAGAATTAGAGAGAATGAAAAATACACAGACAAAAGGGTAAACTACAAAACCCTGCCAGGTCCATTCCTGAGTGTATGCACACTCCAACTCCAGCCCTTCCCTCCAGCCATTCCCTGCCCTTAACCTCTTGTGGCTGAGGTTGCCTGCTTGCATTAAATACCTTCCACACTCTCAAGACACATTTATTTCAAAACTACCTTTAGGGTTCACAGTGCAGCAGAAAAACTGATCAGGGTACAAAGCAATTAACAAACAGGTTATTTTAAATTAACTGCCCCTTTTTAGCAGCTGCCCAGAACAACTTAGTTACCCAGTGGTCTGTCTGGTAAAAAAAAAAAAAAAAAACAGCACAGAATCTTCCAGTATTACCAATGTATGACTACTGTTTAACGCTTGATCGACACAGTATATCAACAAAATGAAAAAAACCTACATACATTTTTCTCATCTATATGTTTGAAAACAATTCTGCCTATTCAGACTTCTTAAAAACTATTTCTATTAAAAAGAAAAAAGGAACTAAATAAAGAATGCAGACAATGCAAAGCTGCTTTTGACAGAACAGTTCCCTTACACGTTGGTTAACACAATAACACTGGGACACTTAAAATACAAATGAAAAACCATTAAAAATATAAAAATAGAAGAAATATTGCACAGTGACCCTTATTGGTAGCACATCAGTATTGATGGTAACATGTAACTGAAATTAGTTACCAGTGTACATGGTCAAACTACCGTGATATCACTAGTATGTCCAAATATTATTGTGTACCACTGTTCTACCAATGGCTCATACCATTGGCATTCACTTGTGCGTCCAATGTATTGTCATTGTAGTGCCAATGCATTACCATGCATTACCATTAAAGCCAGCAGTCAGTGTTTTGTAACACAATGAACAAAGTTCAGTCAGAAACCTCATGCGATAGATTATAGATTATTTATTTAAAGAGACTAGACAACACTACTACAATGCCCATGATTTATGCTACATTCACTGACCTTTGGCCTCACCTTTCGAATTACCCCTGCCCATGCATTAGCTTGCAGATAAGTGGAGAGGCTGGCCGGAGGGGAGCCATGGGCAGGGGGGCAAGATAGCTGCCCTCCCCAAAATGACAAGGCCATTTAAACCGCAAAACGAATGAACTGCTGCACTATAAGATAACTGACCTTTAGAGCCGTGCAAGGGGCAGGTAGCTTCCACTCCCCAAATTTCAACTCAATACCAGAAATTACCAAAACACTTTAGCCACCCGAACAGCTGACGCTACCCCCTGGCTAGGTGAGAACACAAACGCAGATTGTTGATCCCTGAGTAAGCATTGCATGGTCCAAAAGCTTTTGTGGCCTGAGTAATGAAGGCGGGGCAACGGTTTGGTTGTTGCCCCATAGAACAATGCAAAGAAAAAGCCAGATAATAGTATGATTCAATTTATGGCCAGCCCAGGGCACGGTAGCTACCTACAACCTATGGGGTTGCTCCCTGGGTTTACTAAGGTAGTGACAGTGTGCGTGCCACTCCCTGGACCGGAATGCCCAAGGAATCCATGCTAAGCGCTAGAGCATGATGCTACCTACCGCCAGCCCACGCTGCCCCCGAGTGAGAGCATGGCCCAGGAACCCTGCAAGACTGCAGAGCACAACTCGAGGGCACGACTGCTACCTACCGCCAGCCCACGCTGCCCCCGAGTGAGAGAATGGCCCAGGAACCCTGCAAGACTGCAGAGCACAACTCGAGGGCACGACTGCTACCTACCGCCAGCCCACGCTGCCCCCGAGTGAGAGCATGGCCCAGGAACCCTGCAAGACTGCAGAGCACAACTCGAGGGCATGACTGCTACCTACCGCCAGCCCACGCTGCCCCCGAGTGAGAGCATGGCCCAGGAACCCTGCAAGACTGCAGAGCACAACTCGAGGGCACGACTGCTACCTACCGCCAGCCCACGCTGCCCCCGAGTGAGAGCATGGCCCAGGAACCCTGCAAGACTGCAGAGCACAACTCGAGGGCACGACTGCTACCTACCGCCAGCCCATGCTGCCCCCGAGTGAGAGCATGGCCCAGGAACCCTGCAAGACTGCAGAGCACAACTCGAGGGCACGACTGCTACCTACCGCCAGCCCACGCTGCCCCCGAGTGAGAGCATGGCCCAGGAACCCTGCAAGACTGCAGAGCACAACTCGAGGGCACGACTGCTACCTCTGAGTCCTGAAGAATGAAGCGGACAACGGTGCGGCTGCTGATTACGAGATCCTAGGAATCCATTTGCTGCGAAATAATGTGGAAAAACATGGATCAACACAGGCAATTTTGCTTTAAATTTATTTAAACATAGTTGTTCAATAAAACTGCTTCTGGTGTGCAGAGGTCAAGGTTGAACGAGGCGCACTGTCACATTCATGTTGAAACGTAGCTGCAATTCACTTCAGTATCCAGTGTGTTGTTACTCTTGAACAATGACGAAAATGATAAAAATCACCCCTAAAGATAGGGTTAATGAGTTGCAATAGCCATCCAGAATACCAAGACTAACTCGGAGATAAATTAATATGAATACTATTTTTTGTTTTTTATTATTACTACACAGAAGTATTTGTGTAGTATCAACTAGTTTTTTAAGGGGGTCAGATTGGAAAAAAAGTTAGGAGTAGGCAGGCCAGAAATATTTTACTCTGCACATTTTTAAGCAATATAATAAATATTATATAACGTAATGTTAGTATATTGAACAAGACTTTTTACAGAGTACCATTACAACCATTTAAAAAATGTATGTGACATATTAATATTATAACTGTTATACTAGAATGCATACTATTATATAATATAATATAAAGTCTGAGATAATGATGTGACTGAAAAAAAGAGTAAAAATGCACACAAAAAACTTTTATCACACAATATGTGAGTGTGCCACTTAAAACAAATAAACTTGTGTCTTTGTTTCTATTCCATCTCTGACACAAAAATGAAAACTTGAATAAGTTAAAAACAAACAGATTAGTCCCATGGAAAGGGATAACAGCAGCACCTGGGAAATCGATGGAATCATGTTTCTACATTTTGGTTAATTTCCCAAATAATGACATTTGATGTTTCTGACCAAACTGTTAATCTCCTTTGTACAGTATACTTTTTAATGAGTCTCAAAAAAAAATCCATGAGTGCAAAATCGCACAAGAGTTGCACAAGCACGTCGGTATGAAGAGGTCAGCGCCTCTTCTACTGCTGAGCCTTCTGGATACTTATTTACAAAAGCTCCATGTTTGGTTTCAAAATGCCTTTTCACATTGTATTCCTTAACTACTGACATACATTCATTGCACAATAAACACATTGCCTTTGCGTTAGGTACAGTTGGTAAAATAAATAAGTATTTACTGGTCCACTCATTGTTGAATCTACGATTTTCACCATTGTTTTCTCTTCTTACTAGCTAGAGTAGAGAGAGCCACGTTTATCACTTTCAAAATAAGACAGAAAAAAATACTTTTAATAGCAACACAGGTAAAAAAAAAAAAACTAAAATCACCCACAGAGTACACAAAGCGGAACTCAATGAAACTGGCTTTGCTGGATACAAAAATAAGACATGTTTTAATCACAAATTGATTTATGATGTTACTTTTTTTCCATATTTATTTTAGTTAATTTTTATAATTTTTTCTGACTGTCAGTGGGTCACTTGGTTGTCGCCTGTGGGGTAGATGTGGCCCACGGGCCACCAGTTGAAGAACCCAGACCTAGAATGTAAGGCGGCAGCTCAATTGCTACCCCCTAGAACTATGGATGTACTGGATGCAACATTAATTAAATAAGGCATAATAATTTTTTTTTTGTTTTACCCACCAGCCATATTCCACCTGCTTAAATACAAGATAGTAATACAATTATTGTATTACTTGTATTGTAACGCTTGAAATGTTTTTGCTTACGATTGTAAGTCGCCCTGGATAAGGGCGTCTGCTAAGAAATAAATAATAATAATTAGGACTGTCGATTATGGTTACAGATAGCCATAGGCAGACAGGAGAGGAACTAAAACCTGCAGGAAAACAAATCTCTGGAGGTCTATGGCCCTAGGCTGCCTCCCCTCCAGGCATATACAGTAGTCGTTAATATTACTGGACTTCGGAACCAATATGTTTTTTAGCAGATATAATGTCTAACGTTGTTTCTTAAGTAGTTCGTAAGCCGAGGAAGTCCAGCAACCTAGGATTTTAATCATGTGAGAGGGGATGTGATGTTGAGCTGCGGTCATTGCGGCACCAATTTCATTGTGACAACAAAGGGTACTTTATTGTTAACCTGTATCCAGCAAAGGGCTTCCGAGAAGGAATCAAAGATGTGTGGAATGCTACGACAGCCAAAAGTAAGTCTAACTGCGAAATAGAATTGTGAACTCCATTTAATTTCAAAGAGGTGCCATTGAGATGGGTGAAGGGGATGATTTTAAATGCATGTGTAATTTCCGCTTTTGCTAGCCAAGCTCATGAGCTGGCAGTTTTAATCATTTGATTGGTGTTGTCTATTGTGGCGTAATGCAGGGAGAATGGCTCGGAAGATATTAAGCTATTTATGCTTTGAACATTGCAGTTATGGGGAGCAGACAAATCAATTATCAGACTTTTTCCAGAATATTTGCAAACTGCACTTCCTACTGGGCTAACTCCAAAGGTTTTGAAAGGAGGAGAGAAAAAATGGTTGGTTAGGTAGCCGTTAGATGTTTCTTTTAGGAGGAGGTTATCGACAGATTCCGGATCGTGAAGAGGAGATTGGAGATTGTGAGAAACGTACATTTTTAATGGAATTGATTGAAGCCCAGCTCGAAATCCTTGATTTAAACCTCTTGTAAGATCATTTAAAAAAGTTATATTGGGGTGTCCATTAAGAGCTTTAGATAGTTGTGGAATGTTGATAGGAGTAGAAGGATGTAGCAGATTGAGTAAAATATAAATCCTTCCTTGCCAATCATTGGACATATTGTTTATCGAGGGACAAATAAAGAACCGCTTATTCGATTGACGATTTGGTCTGGTATTGGAAGAGCTTAACATATGTTTGATATTTATGTGATTTGAACTAAGGTTAAAGTGAGTTCCCTGCCAGAACCATCGCTTTGCTTAATTTATAAGGTAGCATGTATAGTAAGTTTGTGCTATTCATATATAACACCGTGTAACAATTTTTTTTTTTTTTTTTTATGGTTCCTGGGTAGTAAGTGTTATTTCCTAATTGCTTATGCCTCAAAAGTATAGAAAATGGCTATTATTCCCCACAAACTTTGCTTTTGTGACCAGGACAGTGATATTTTGAAATGTACCTATTTCCAATGAGAAAACGGGCGAATTTGTGTCTTTTTGTTCACATAAAGTCAGAAAAAAACAACATATGAATCCAAATTAACATGTATTTATACTAAAGTAATACAAAAATGACTACAAAAGATTTAGAAGTGAGTAGTTTTTTTAGATTTATGATTATACTGTAAATCACTTTCACAAATCAGCCCCTAAATGTAGTCTCCCATCATGTTCTTGTTATACTGTCCTTCATTGACAGCTCATCCAGGAGCCTCAAAGCCGTGCTGCTCCATAATTATTATTATTATTTATTTCTTAGCAGACGCCCTTATCCAGGGCGACTTACAATTGTTACAACATATCACATTATACATTATTTCACATTATACAGATATCACATTATTTTACATACAATTCCCCATTTATACAGTTGGGTTTTTACTGGAACAATCTAGGTAAAGTACCTTGCTCAAGGGTACAACAGCAGTGTCCCCCACTGGGGATTGAACCCACAACCCTCCGGTCAAGAGTCCAGAGCCCTAACCACTACTCCACACTGCTGCCCTCACTGGCTCACTCGGTGCACCTCAAAGAGGATTACAACAGCATCAAGACCTTGCTGGGTCTGGGACCCCCGGAAGGTGCTGATGCCACCACTGCACATCAAATTGGGCCTTATGAAACAATTTGTCAGAGCTCTAGATAAGGAGTCGGCAGCCTTCAATTACCTTCAAGACTTCTTCCCTAAACTGTCTGAGGCAAAGGACAAAGCCAGTGTCTTCGTCGGACCACAGATAAAGAAGATCCTGGAGTGCAATGAATTCCCCAAGAAGCTCACTAGTAAGGAGAAAGCGGCTTGGAACAGCTTTGTCGCAGTGGTTCGGGGCTTCCTGGGCAATCACAAGGCCAAAAACTATGTGGAGCTGGTTGAGACTCTGGTGAAGAACTACGGCACAATGGGCTGTAGGAGGTCCCTCAAAGTCCATATCCTTGATGCTCATCTTGATAAATTCAAGGAGAACATGGGAGCGTATTCGGAGGAGCAAGGCGAGCGCTTCCACCAGGATATACTGGACTTTGAACGCCGCTACCAAGGACAGTATAACGAGAACATGATGGGAGACTACATTTGGGGGCTGATTCGTGAAAGTGATTTACAGTATAATCGTAAATCTCAAAAAACTACTCACTTCTAAATCTTTTGTAGTCATTTTTGTATTACTTTAGTATAAATACATGTTAATTTGGATTCATATGTTGTTTTTTTCTGACTTTATGTGAACGAAAAGACACAAATTCGCCCGTTTTCTCATTGGAAATAGGTAAATTTCAAAATATCACTGTCCTGGTCACAAAAGCAAAGTTTGTGGGGAATAATAGCCATTTTCTATACTTTTGAGGCATAAGCAATTAGGAAATAACACTTACTACCCAGGAACAAAAATTGTGTTACATAGTGTAATTGCTTTCAGAGGTAACTTTAGTTGCATTTTAGTGACTTTAGTTATATTTTTATATTTTAGTCACTCCTTGCTTGCTGGCTGCACCTACTTGTGTTTTCAGTTCTGAACTTTTATTTAAGTAGATTTATTTAATTGGCAAAACACTTTCATCGTTAATGGCACCCTTATTGGACTTATTATAATACTAGCATGGGAATGCTGACTTTCATTATCTTTGTGAAAAAAAGAGACAACTGTTTGACTAGGATTCAAAAATGTAAATAATTCTGACAGGCAAAAATGGGAACAGGCAATCCTCACCTGCTAGGTAGGAGTTAAGAGAAAATGGAAACTCATTGGTGACTCATCTGTCAAGAGGGATAAGGGCATGTGTGTGTATGTGCAGCTCAGCATTTAAAGTGTGTGTGTGTGTGGGGGGGGGTTATAGTGTGATAAATAGAGGGTTAGTGTCAGGATCTGCACTAGTCTATGACTCAAATAAGGGAAGTCATAGTTAGTTGGTTGTTATGGGGTAGAAACCGGGACATTCCAAACACTTGCTTCAAACATAATTTACTGTGGTAAAGTTGAAATAGCCTTGTTTGGAAATTCAGTCCTGCATACAATAAAATGTGATGGTTAAAGCTGGCAAAATAATTAAGTCTTAGAAGCCTTGCTATAGAAATGCAATGGGAATCAGTGGTTTTTTTTTTCCAGTTCGATCTTGTCAGCATCCCCTGGTGACATAAGTTGGATTTGGGTTTGTGTGAGTGTGTGGGGGGTTGTAAACTGAGGCTTTGGAAATAGTGCATTTGGTATATTCAGGATAGATGATGTTTGTCTGTGATTGGTTGTAAGATATTGTAAGACCTGTACTTTATACAGGATACATATCTAGTGTTTAAAGGGAGAAAGAACTAATGGTCTCTGAAACTGATTTTAAGTCCTAAAGGTGTGCTTTGGGGACAAGAAAAAGACCAGTAGGGATTAAGTTAATTAACTGACCAGATGGTGATCATTCAGGTTACCTCAACATAATCTACCAGTTGGTGCCAAATGGTCCAGCTAGGAAAATATTTAGACTCAAAGGAAATCAACACAATAGAATGAAATGGTCTAAAGAAATTACACTGCCACAGGAACATGGTGCTATTTACTGATGCACACAAATTTGAAGCTTTCCTTAGCAAAATGGGAGCTCACCTGAAGATGAACTATAAAACTCTATAAAACATTAAATGGTGCTACAGCTTCGATGTTATTAATGTTGAATTTTCCTGCCTTCCCCAAGTTTAGATTTAGACTATGTTCCCACCCTTTCTATTAAAACGTTGTAGGCAGTGGTCCAGATAAGCTGCTTACCTAATGTTTTTACGCATTAAAAAATCAGAAATACACACTAAATTTAAATGTAATGCTTAAAAATATGCAGAGCAATATGCTGCACAGCTTGACTGCCTCCCCTCCTGCCTGCCCTAAAACTTCCACTAACAACTACATCCCTGTGATAAAGAGAGAAAGGATCGATGCTGCAAATCTCCCTCCCGATTAGAAAGGGCGCTGTGTAAGGGGGAAGGTAAGCTGCCTCCTAGATCTGCCACCTCGATGGTAGGTGGAAACCGGAAGGTGACCATATTAGGAGGGGCGCGTAGCTGCAAGTACTCAGGACGATTCCATTGCAGTCAGCTGCGGGGCAGCCCTCTATTGGAGAAATCATGGCGACGCGTGGGCTGCAGGGAGGAGTTTGCTGGGTACAAAGGGGAAGCAGCTATGTCAAAACCTCCCCTTGCGCTGATAATGAAAGGCAAACGGCCGGAGCCTGTATTGTTTTTATGATTTTGGTTTACGTGTGTTTTGTGTTGCAGAGGAGGAGTGAGCCGCGGACCGGCGGTTTATAAAGAGCACGTCCTTGCACTGCACAGCACAGCACAGCACAGCACCGCACCACTCACGGCACCACGCTTCTCTGGAGCGAGAGCACTGCGCGCACAGAGAACGCGGGGACGGACAAAGTCCCGTTGTTGTTTATTTTTGGAAAAGCTGCCGTGTACCCCCCAATACCATCGCTGGTAAAGGGGTGGACTTATTTTGTGTTCATTGTTATTATTTTTATTATTATTAAAGTCCACAGACTGTTTTTGGGAGAAAAGGATTGTGTGGACTGGATTTATTTACTGCACCACTGCACCTGATCACACTTGGTGTCAGAAGTGGGATTATAAATGGACCCAACCGCATTGGCAGCGCTGTTGGAGGCGCAGGAGCGGAGGCATCAGGAATCATTGACGGCCATGATGGAAAGGATGCATGGCTTGTTCCTGGAGGCCAATCGGGGGAGGGAACCGGTGGTTCAACCAGCAGTACCCCTACCAAGGGTAAGGGTAGTGAAGATGTCGCTGGAGGATGACCCTGAGGCTTACTTAGTTGCCTTTGAAAGGCAGGCAACAGCAGCTCAGTGGCCTCGGGAGTGGTGGGCTACCCAGTTGGGCCCCAATTTGATCGGAGAGGCCCAGACAGCCTACCAAGCCTTGACACATGAGCAAGCCCTGGTGTACGACCAGGTGAAGCAGGCCATTCTCCAGCGGCTGGACATCACAGAGGAGACACACCGCCGCCGGTTCCGGGAGTACCAGCGCCCCCCAGGACTGCGACCCCGCGTGGTGGCCCAGCAACTTGTGGATCATGTGACCCGGTGGCTCTGCCCCGGCACCAACGATGCAGAAAAAATCACCGAGCTGATTGCCGTAGAGCAGTTCGTGAAGGTGCTGGGGCCGGACACCCAGAACTGGGTCACCAGGCATCGACCCACCACGCTAGAGGCAGCAGTCCGATTGGCTGAGGGGTATGAGGATGCCTTGGCATCAGCTCCCGTGGTCGTTACCCCCGCTCCTCCCTCCAACCGACCCCGGACAGGACCGACTCCGAGGACAGGACCCCCACAGCACTTCACCCCCTCCCCCCACGGGGCTACTTCTCATCGACACCCCACGGGCGGCCTTCCTCCACCCCAATGGAGGGCGAGGTCGACCCCCAGCGGGGTGAGAACAGAGAACCCCTCCCCACTGCCGAACCGGCAGCGGGACATACAAGCTCCGTGGGCGCCCTTTCACCCCACGTGTTACCGGTGCCATGAGGTCGGCCACCTTGCGCGGAATTGTCCGGCGGCGATGGAATGTGGTGCGGCCTCCCATTACCTACCAACAGCACCAGGTAAGTCCAGGGGTAATGATTGGGAGGGGCCTTGCATTGTTGATGTACGGGTTGGTGATGTGAGTACCCACGCGTTAGTGGACTCAGGATGTGGGCAGACTTTAATTGAAGAAGCTCTGTTGGCGGGGGTACCTTGGTGGTCACGCGGGGTCGTGGTCATTTCCTGTATTCACGGGGATAACAAGGACTACCCCCTCACTAAATTAGATGTGACGATTGGATGTCATACCCGCCGCGTAATCGTGGCAGTGGCTGCAAAGTTGCCATATCCAGTTATTTTAGGTCGAGACTGGCCATATTTTGAAACAATGATTAATAAAACGGTAACGCCAGTCTCCGGTAAGACCATGGGAGCAGCGGGGGAAACTATTGGGAAAATATTCCCGCTGCAAGCTGATTTGTTCTATTCCCGATTTCGCCCGAAAAAAACAAAAAAAGAGCGAAGGGTTGAAAAATGGGAAGGAATGTCAATAAGACAAGGCTGGGGTTTGGTGGGGGAAACTTCAGAGTCTGTTAAATGTAAGGGAAAGGGGATTGGGACTCAGTGTGACCTGCGGGGGCAGGTTACTGGGGCCCCCAGTGCTGAAGCTACTGTAGCTCCGCTCGATATCCCGAAGTTCTGGGACCGAGATGTGGACCTAGCGTTGGAACAAAAGAATGATCCTTCGCTGGCACACATCTGGGGGCAGGTTCGGTCTATCGAGGGGAAGGATGTAGAGGATAACCGGCCGCTTACATATCCTCACCACATTATTGTCGGGCATTTGCTGTATAGGGTATCCCAAGCCACGAGCACAAGCCAGATTGTAACACAATTACTCGTTCCTCAGTCTTTTTGACGTGAGATCATGCGGTTGGCTCACGATGTCCCATGTTCAGGCCATTTAGGTAGCGATAAGACTCGGGAACGAATATTGGCTCGATTTTATTGGATGGGAGTCTATAGTGAGGTGACGCGATATGTAGCGGGGTGTCCGGAATGCCAGCAAGTAGCGCCGGGGCGGGTTCGCCCGGCCCCACTGGTCCCACTGCCCCTGATCTCAGTTCCCTTTGAACGCATTGCTATGGACATAGTGGGTCCCTTGAGCCAGTCTGACTCTGGATACACGCACATTTTGGTAGTGGTGGACTACGCGACCAGATATCCAGAGGCAGTACCATTGAGATCCACTAGTGCCGCAGCAGTTGCTCGAGAGTTAGTACAGATTATAACGAGAGTAGGGATTCCAAAAGAAATCCTCACTGATCACGGAACGAACTTCATGTCACAGTGTTTGAAAGAATTGTATAAATTGTTGCAAATTAAGTCCATTCGAACCTCTGTTTATCACCCGCAGACGGACGGTTTGGTGGAACGTTTTAATCAGACTTTAAAACAGATGCTGAAGCGGTTTGTCACCCAAGAGCAGAAACATTGGGCTAAACTCCTCCCCTACCTGATGTTTGCAGTGAGAGAGGTGCCTCAGAGTTCGACCGGGTTCTCTCCCTTTGAGCTGCTGTATGGGAGGCAACCACGGGGCATTCTGGATCTTGTGAAAGAAGGGTGGGAGGAGCAAACAAAAACTTCCAAAAACATAGTCAAATACGTAATCCTGTTAAGAGACCGTCTGGAATTGGTTGGTCGTTTGGCACAAGAAAACCTAAAACTAGCTCAGCATCGCCAAGAGCAGCAGTACAACAAACAAGCAAGAATTCGGACTTTTCGGCCAGGTGATAAAGTACTGCTGCTACTTCCTTCATCAGAGTCTAAGTTGTTTGCTAAATGGCAGGGGCCATATGAGGTGATATGGGGAATTGGTAATGTGAATTATGAAATTAGACAACCCAATCGCCGAAATAAGACAGAAATTTATCACATTAACTTGCTAAAACCCTGGAATGAAAGGGAGGCCCTGTTTATAGCTGGTGACAGTTTAGAAGAGGATTTTGGTCCCACTGTCAATCCATTAGCTGCAACTAACATTCCGATGGGAGAACAGTTACTTCCGGATCAGAAACGTGAGCTCTTCCAGTTGGTGGAAAGGTTTAGTGATGTTTTTTCTGATTTGCCCGGCAGGACTAATGTTATTTCTCATGCTATTATTACTCCGCCAGGTGTCAGGGTCCGAGAGAGACCGTACCGGATCCCGGAGAGTCGCAGGGGTCCCGTTCACGAGGAGGTGGAGGATATGCTCGGGCTTGGAGTCATTGAGCCTTCCCGGAGCGAGTGGTGCAGTCCTATCGTGATGGTGGGCAAAAAGGACGGCTCCACTCGGTTCTGTGTGGATTTCCGGAAGGTCAATGCCATCTCTAAGTTTGATGCATATCCAATGCCCCGAGTGGACGAGCTCCTCGACCGACTGGGTAAGGCGCGGTTAATTTCGACTTTGGATCTGACGAAGGGGTACTGGCAGATTCCACTCACTCAGAGCTCAAAAGAGAAAACTGCTTTCTCTACCCCAGATGGCTTGTTCCATTTCCGGACCATGCCCTTCGGGTTGCATGGAGCTCCCGCCACCTTTCAGAGACTGATGGACCAGGTCTTAGCTCCTCATCATCAGTACGCAGCCGCATACATCGATGATGTAGTGATTTTTAGCTCCACCTGGAAGGAGCATATTATTAGGCTTTCAGCCGTCCTACAGTCTCTAAGGGGGGCTGGGCTAACAGCCAAGCTGGGCAAGTGTGCATTTGGCAAACAGGAGACCCAGTATCTTGGCTATATTATGGGTAATGGCCGGGTAAAGCCTATCGCCTCCAAAGTCCAGGCGCTGGTGGAGACGGCAATCCCGAGAACCAAGTCACAGGTGAGATCACTACTGGGGTTAGCCGGCTATTATCGCCGTTTTATCCCCGAGTATGCCACCATAGTCAACCCCCTGGTCGATCTCACCCGAAAGGCTGCTCCAAAATTAGTTAAATGGACAGGGCAGTGTCAGGAAGCATTTGATATGATTAAGAAGCGACTCTGTCAAGCTCCCGCTCTGATTTCACCAGATTTCAGCAAAGAGTTCATCCTTCAGACTGATGCCTCCCACATTGGTCTGGGGGCGGTCCTGTCCCAACAAGTTGACGGAGTGGAACACCCTATCATTTATTTGAGCAAAAAAATGGCTCCTAGGGAAATTAACTACTCCGTCATTGAGAAGGAATGTTTAGCCATCAAATGGGCTACTCATGCTCTTCGCTATTACTTGTTGGGGCGTTCTTTCTCGCTTGTCACTGATCATGCTCCTTTAAGGTGGTTACACACGATGAAGGACAATAACGCTCGGATAACTCGGTGGTATCTGGCGCTGCAACCCTTCCACTATACAGTGAAACATCGTGCGGGTAAGGAGCATCAAAATGCAGATTTTTTTTCAAGGGAGGGGGGACCATTGGGGAATGTAGTGTTGGCCGAGTGTTCCTTCGGCATCACTCTGAGGGGTGAGATATGTGATAAAGAGAGAAAGGATCGATGCTGCAAATCTCCCTCCTGATTAGAAAGGGCGCTGTGTAAGGGGGAAGGTAAGCTGCCTCCTAGATCTGCCACCTCGATGGTAGGTGGAAACCGGAAGGTGACCATATTAGGAGGGGCGCGTAGCTGCAAGTACTCAGGACGATTCCATTGCAGTCAGCTGTGGGGCAGCCCTCTATTGGAGAAATCATGGCGACGCGTGGGCTGCAGGGAGGAGTTTGCTGGGTACAAAGGGGAAGCAGCTATGTCAAAACCTCCCCTTGCGCTGATAATGAAAGGCAAACGGCCGGAGCCTGTATTGTTTTTATGATTTTGGTTTACGTGTGTTTTGTGTTGCAGAGGAGGAGTGAGCCGCGGACCGGCGGTTTATAAAGAGCACGTCCTTGCACTGCACAGCACAGCACAGCACAGCACCGCACCACTCACGGCACCACGCTTCTCTGGAGCGAGAGCACTGCGCGCACAGAGAACGCGGGGACGGACAAAGTCCCGTTGTTGTTTATTTTTGGAAAAGCTGCCGTGTACCCCCCAATACCATCGCTGGTAAAGGGGTGGACTTATTTTGTGTTCATTGTTATTATTTTTATTATTATTAAAGTCCACAGACTGTTTTTGGGAGAAAAGGATTGTGTGGACTGGATTTATTTACTGCACCACTGCACCTGATCACACTCCCCCAGAATACAGTGTCTTCAGTTACTAGGAAACTACACAAGAAAAAACAACCCAACAAACATTATCCAATCTCTGGCTAGCCCTGTTGTCTTTGCAGCCAATCACAGTAAGAATAAGAAAAATGTGAAGCTACACAGGTTGAAGCGTAAACACCCCAGTCCAGCTACAAATCCAACTGGAACCATCGTCAGAGCCAACTGCTTAAAAAAGGTGCCTATAATATTCAAAGAACGGTTTATAACTTATTCATGCATTTCCTTATTTTATTTATCTGTATGGCTTCATATTGAAGTTTTAACATTTTCACTGAGTTTAAGAATTTAAATTTAAAATTTGCAGAGTCATATGATACCTCGAAAAAAATGCACTGAGCCGATAAAGAACCCTGTAGAACACACACGTTGTTGTACAGTAGTTCAAAGTAACATTGCAGTTAAAATGGTAAGTTGCTCCCAGACCCAAAACTTTCTCTGGAGCGCTGGTTGTAGGAGAACATTTTGTTAAAACATTCAAGTCATTTATAGAGCAAAACATGTAAAATCTAAGATTGCCCATTCTGGGACAAACTTAGATCAAAATAAACACAAATACATTTTCAGAGTTTCAGACTCAGTGGGCATCTTGTTAAATAAATATGTTTCTGCACACAAATGGAGTTATGAGGTGACTCCTACAAAGTCATAGTTTCAAAACATGATTATTTACTGCTCTGGTAAGGTACTGGAAGTTTGAACTCAACCCAGTTAATGACCATGAATAATAACAACTGTTCTCTTCTTTGTCTTGTCTTTTGCATAAGCTAATCTGCTCTGACAGTTAGCGTTGCTCTTTTATTAACTCTGCGTCACTTGCAATCAACCACAGTGAAGTCAGGCAGCACAGCTTACTTGTATGAACTCACACCATTGGTTCCCTCACTAACTTTAGCAGGAGTAGGCTCCTAAGTGAACATCATGAAATGATGGCACTTGAATGTGGGTATTTCTACAGAAATGGGTACTGATTTTGGTGCCTGTGTTTTATCCACAGAACCCTAGTAACGTTTTGTGTACATTAGAGCAGGGTTTAGTACAACCTTTTTTATGCAGTCATGATTGTCTATATAAGAAGATACTTATTTGTTTATTAATAATATCATTATTTACAAAGTCAAATGTATGCATTTTTTCAACCAGCATACAGTGACAAAAGCCATTATGTGTTTACAATGATAAAGCTGCAGTGTCCAAAAAACATATTCAACCGTATCGTAATATAACGTCTAGGTGACTGTTTTACTACATTCTTCCATAGTTTCCCATTGTGTGTACTTCTCAGAAAGCAGACGTTTATATTCCCTAAAGGTGATTTTAACTGCACACCCACAAGCTTCTTCCTGTTTTGCAGGCTTCCTGACATTCTTTTTACACCTGAAGTGTGTTGTGACTACAAACTGCAGTTCTAAACTAGGCAATGATATGCAGTTGAAATCAGCAGTAACAAGCTTAAAGAGGAGGTAAAGCAGAGGCCATACTAAACTCTTAATTCTGTGCTCCTGCATAAGTATTACCATGTTATTAAAACTATTAGGGGGTTCAAGCAAATTCTTATGTGATTCTAATGAACAGTATATTGTTGATTACAGTATGCAGCAGCAATTGGTTACTAAGGAGAGGCAAAGCATGAGGCTTCTTAGAGGTTAATTTCCTTTAAATCTCCAAGTTTGCCAAGTAACTTTACTCCTCAGTAACCCATTGTGGCTTTTCCAATGGCTCATGTGTTTTCAGTATGTATCTTTGCTCATTATGTGACCGCTTGAATTGCAGGGATGCAGCAGAAGCACAGCACTGAAATATCTGGAAGGATCAGTAAATGTAGTTCATGTGTGTCTTTGAAAAGAATATCATTAAAAATCAAATAGATGTTCACCAATCTAGCATATTTTATAAGAAAAAAGTACTGTACAAAATGATAGTAATTCCTATTAGGTAAGATCTACTTATGTTTGTGTTTCTTCTGTGTAAACACAATGGTGCACTTTGGAAGAATTTAGTAAAACAGTCACCTAGTAATGATACTACAATATAATTGATGCCAAACATTCCAGACACCACCACCTTCCAGAAGCCAGATAAGTCATTTATTTATAAACAAAACTCAAACATATACAGTAATATATTTAATTAAGATATGCAATGCAAAGTTTTGCCTATATTTAAAATGATACAAGCACACACATTTTTCTTTTTTAAATGCATTTATTTATTTATTTATTTATTTATTTATTTATTTATATTAGAAAATAGATTTTGCACCCTTGGAAAGCCCAACTTGAAAGGCCAATATCCAAAGCCTTACAACCCTTAATCCAGAGATGTTATCAGTTAGAGACTGTGCAATGACTGGAAAAAAACTCTGTCCCAACTTCAAAGCCCCTCCTGAAATCTTCCCCACAATTCAAAAATGAATGAACTGGTAATCGTTTTCTAATCTCTGACAGTCCTTATTCCTGTCTGGTAGATGACCTTGTCTCGGGTTTGATTTTAAGGCTGGTCTGTTTGCCCAGGACATTAAAAAATGTCGACATTCATGGACAAGTGCTTCAAACATACCCGGTGGTCCATTGGACATGTGCTTCATAACTATATTTAACAACGTCTTGTAAAATGAAAGTGAAACATTCGGTAAGAAAGCTGACCCTTCCTCTATTAGTGTGTGCCGGCATCTATGTGGTACAGTAGCTAAAGAGCATACAGCTGCTGGGAACCAGCGAACACCACTTCTGCAATGTACACAGCAATACCTCTTTATATACCTCTTGTGTCTTGCCAAACAAGTTGCAGTTTCAGTCAACCATGCGTAGTACTGCAGTACTGTTGTACTATTGTATGTCACTGTGTGTCCCACACTGGCGACTGTACAAAGGTAAGTGGGAGTTTTAATTTGTCGTTGTGTGGGTGAATTATAATAGTTCTGCATGTTTTACATTTATTTTGCATTCTAGAAATTCAAGTCAAGTGACATGAATAAAAATATTTACTGTACAAGTTCCATTGCTTTATTTTAAGTAGATGATGTGCAGCACCAACCCACAGTTAAACTAGGGATGCACCAATTATCGGATTGGAATCGGGTCGATTATTAATAAAATACCATAATCTGTAATCAGCATTTCACTGTCATTGCCTATTATTATTATTATTATTATTATTATTATTATTATTATTATTATAGCTTGTGAAATGAGGAGCTTAGAAGCAGATTCTTTTATTTTACAAAAAAAGGTTAAACAGCACCCACAAGCTGGCAGGCCGCTTATATAGCCACAGCCACTTCAATGTTGCAACATTCATGCAGATTAGACAATAGTCCTGTTCGGATTTAGTACAGTAGAAAGGCCTGTCAGGGTGCTTCCGTCACGCCCCCCTCCCTCCCCTTGTTTCCCGCCAGCCGAGCCAGGCGGTCCCCGGGACACTTTTCCTGCATGCGGCAAGGTTAGCACGGATAAGCACAGCTCTACTGATGCAGACAGCAATGAGCAAATCCCTCTGCCAGCCCCTGCTACATGATTTTTATTATGATTATCCATGCTTCAAAAGTTCAGTCTCAAATCTGTGATGTTATACTTTAAAGTTCAAGATGGGGGTCAGAGGTTTAAGCGCCAACACACGCTCTATACAATTGCCAATCCCGTACCTGTGGATCTTCCCATCAATCAAGCAAACTCGGCATTGTCGTGGATGTGGCGGCTCACGGTAGGGAGTGCAGTCTTCACACTAGCATGCTCTACCTGGGTTGTGACCCGCTGTCATGTGGGTCGGCTACATGATTTCACAGTGCTTTTTGAAGAAGCAGGGTCGGGTCGATCTAGGTGACAAAGAAAGTACACAATGCACGTACGCAATCCCCAGCAGCAGCATTCACATGACCACCGTTTTATCTGTTCAGGCTTTCAAGATGGCGTGCTTGTTACGGACACTTCCATCCAAACTTCTCTGGATTGAATCGTTGGCCCACATGTTGATTAGAGCATGTTTCTTCATCGCTCCACACCATCCCTGCAGCAATCTGGCTCAATCCACAGAAATATGGATAAACAGAATAAAGTTCCTTGTGGAAGTGAAACCTTCATGCAGGCGTGGCTGTTTGTTACTTGGTCCACTTACGAACGCCAATCATGCATTTTGTCTCGCTCAACCCGAGTCAAAGCGCGTCTACCCATATCCTGAGGTGAGTCACTGCCGGGCATGTAGTTTCACACTATGCAGGATTGTGACCCAGTTAGCCAGAACCTAGGTCGGGACCCGGGTAGGAGCATCAGTGTGAATGGGGCTTTATTTATACTTATATTTGTGGTTGCAAACTTTTAGTCATGTTAACACATTATAATACATTTTAACAAAAATCTATGTAATGGGAAGAGATTATTCAGAATAGTTATCATGTTGTGTTTGTCTTTTCCGTAAGGCTATGTGTCTGATATGAGTATGTTTGATGCACTTTATTATTTACTGTTTCTTTGTAGTCTTATTATAGCATATTTATATACTAAAATATTTCAATATAAAACATTTTTCAATGCTTGTCTTTATTATTTTAAGTAGTACACTAGTTTATACGGTAACGTCACTGATTTTTCATGTTTGAAATGTTAAACAGAAATACAATATGAATAATACAGTACAGTTTGTAAGGTTTTAATGTTGCTTGACCTCTAAATACAACCATTTAATAACTCCACCCATCATTTAAGGTATATACATTTTTTAAGTTCAGAAAACATGTCACATTCTATTGATTTACCAGTGTTTTGCTAAATTCACTTCTGGCAGAATGTATAATCCATCAAAATACATACAATAAGCAAAATCTGTGATGTGTTCAGATTAACGGGAAAAAAAATGGTATTGGTCTCTGCCATTTATTAATTTGGAATACTGGTAATCAGAACTGGCCTCAAAAATCTAAATTGGCGCATCCCTTGTTAAAACTGACTGTCACCTTGAGCTATGCAAGCTATATGGTTTGGAGTGGCATTCTTTATAAACAAACTTTAAGAGCTATATATATAGAGGATACTGAATGATCGTTCGTGGTATACGGTTTTTATTCACCGCAAGACGATGTCCCAGTAAATCATGAGCCCCAACCGGACATACTCCTAAGGAGAATAAAAACGCATACCACGAACTGTCATTAAGTATTCTGTTCATACCACAAGTATATATTTTAAATAAATAGCAATATTAAATCAATTAATTCAGGGATTAATTTACCTGGCAGTTCTTTACTTTCATTGACTACAGACTGCTGCGATGTGGATTCATTTCGAACCCTGTTTATGGCCTCTTCACAACCCTCTTTTTAGACAGAACCTTGCGCTCAGTCTGTCAATTTATATCCTCTGTTGTTTCCTACCATTACCGGTATTAATGAAGGGGCTACATGCTGTTTGGATAAGTCAGACACAGTCAGATAGGTAACTGGCATTTTTTGGCTAAACTCGTTCTCAAGGAAATCGGGAGTACAAAACAAAACATTATTTCAGACATTTTAAAGTTGTATATAAAAAACGTATCAGTGGCAGTATTGTTTGAAATACCGACACGCAACTCCATCCTGAATTTCAGCAGCACACCTCTGCATTGAAATGTAAACAAAGACATATTCGAAACTAGTCCCGGTAAGCATGTTATCCCACTTGCGTGAGATAACAAAAAAATATCCCACGCTAGATATACCCACTCTTGTGGTATAAACAGTAATAAACTATGGTATATTTGCATATTAATAATCCTATGTATATGTATAATATATATATGTGATGCATATGCCAACATTTGGAAACTGTTCAGCTGGACACATAGCATGAAAACAAATATACAACCCGCCCCTCAGAATAAATACATATTTTTTTAATCCAGTCACTGTTAAACAAGCACTTTTTTTTTTTTTTGATAGATGCCATTTTCAATTACTAAACCTGACTTTATTAACATATATTTCAGAACCTTCAACACTTCCCATGATCAATGAATGCTGTACGGAAATGAAGGGTGTCACTAACTCCAGTCCTTCACATTCCATTGGCTCCTACATTATACTCAAAAGTATATGCATCATCAAATCATATTGAGCAGCAGTACGGAAACAATAGGCTGCTGCAATATGACTGGATATGACATATGCCAATAAACTGAGTTCTGGTCACATGTGAACACAATCCCTGCCAGGCAGTGCAGGGTTAGCAGCCACTAAAGAGAGAGAAAAAAAAACTGTACAGTGCGAGAGCGAACCACCTAGATTTGCTGTGATGAATTTTAAAGGATAAATATCAGGATTTTCTTCCTATGCATTGGGACACTGCACATTTGCTAGGAAATCAGGACTGCCCCGGTGTGTGTGTGTGTGTGTATTACCACACATTATAAAATGGATAAGAGATTTCCTTTAACAAGGGCTTAAATCTCTGATAAAGGACCTTGAATGTTATCTTTCAAACTATGTTTAATCACTGTTCCAAATCAATCCCTTTGAAAATCCGTTCTTGTACACGCACTCTGGATGTTTTCTGTCAATGTAGACTATTCTGCTTCCTCGCTGTCCTAACTATCTATTTAAATTTAGTATAGCAAATACAGTTTAAAAAAAAATCAAAATTAACAAGAATAGTTTGCTGTCAGTGGCAATACAGTAACCACAATAGCAATTAGTCTCCGGTTTGAATGACGAGATGAAATCAAACAACTGGACACAGTCTATTTACTTTCAGCAACTTTATTTAAGTATATCACAGTAACAATACAGGCACGTCGCATCTGTTCTCTAAAGCCAGGAGAAGGAGGCTTTGACTTTATGAACACACACTGTGAACAAGCTACTGAACAAACAGCACGATTAGGATTAACACATTCTGCAGATAATATTTGTATTGTATATATTTCCTAATAAATGTTAGGGCCTAATGGTAATTTAAATACTGAAACTTACACAAATACACGAACATGCACTGAAATCCAAAATAAAATAAAAAAATTTAGTCAAGTTTAATCAAGTTAGCTGTACTTTTATTCTTTACATGTTTTACAAACAGTTTACAAACCATGTTTCTTTTTCTGTACGAGGTACCTGATCTGAAGAACGGCTTGGGACATTTAACAACACGAGGCTGGCCTACTGACTATAAAGCCCTCTTCTTCGGGTTCTATACACCTTATTCACACCAGACTCAAAACGAGGCTTGGAGTGCAGCTGCTAGCTATATATTTTTATGAAGAGAAATCTCAACTTTCATTTCTGTGTGAATGTACATATTCTTCATTATAGTCACAAATTTGATTACATTTCAGTTATACTGTCCAGGAGCCAATTGAGCATTTCCAATCAGTCCTAATCAATAGATAAGTAAGATGCAGAAGCTTGAGATTATGCATGGATACTAAAGGGAATGTGTCTTGTGGGATGCAATGCCCAGTTTGTATTAAAAAAACGTATATGACACACCGAGTGTACTAAAAGAGACTTTATTAAGCACAACTGAACAAAATTACAAAAACGTTTAGTAACGCGAGTTAACAAAAAATATGCTTGAGTTACACAATACTTGGTCAGAAAGGAGATCCTTAACGTTACATTAACTCCAAATAAACTGTACAGGAATAACAGAAAGAGGGACGTTTGATTCTTGTTTTAAAAATGTCTTCACTTGCCTTATTATTATACTTAGACTTGTTCTACACACAAAACATTGAATGTGCTAATGGAACAGCGGATTAGTATACAACTGAACAGAATCTTAATAATGGGATTAATAAATGAACAGAACTAAGCTTGGAAAAATAACCCAAGCCTAGGTTATCGGATATGGTGTTGCCTGAACCCTGTAAGGTGACTCATTCTTTTTCATTGACCGGAACGCCTTAGCCCTCGCTACATCCATTCTCCTGCCTCTTAACTGTATTTAGAAAACAATTAACATATGCTTATACCAAACCAATAAATGTGAAACAATACAGAGGCTTGATATCAACATCAATATTAATTAAAGTAAACATTCTCTAACTAAAACTGCGAGATCTAAACATATTTTACGAATCTAGTATAGGTTAGTAACTTATTCACTTTCCGATCACAAATACGCTTGCTAATTTATCTTCTACTTCATGAATATAACCCTCAATCCAATTGCTGTACCCTTTCTGCTGCATATATTTTTGGAATCCTCACATTATTATCTGCCCAATTATCAATTTCTTCAACTTTTGTTTGAGGAACACATATTCAAGATTTTGTCCACATAGTGATATTATCAGTAGCTGTGGCGGCCATAACAGTTGCTCGCACACCAAGCCTCGTTTTCAACCAAACATGGCCGCTGCGTGAATAAGTCGTATTGTTTAAATAATATGTCTGTGTCTGGACTTTTCCACATTTTGTAGTGTTACAACCTGGAATTAAAATGGATTTAATTAGGATTTTTTGTCACTGATCTACACAAAATGGTCCATAATGTCGAAGTGGGGAAATTATTTACAAATAAAATTATTTACAAATAAAAAAACAGAAAAGTCTTGATTGCATAAGTATTCACCCCCTTTGCTGTGACACCCCTAAATAAGCTCTGGTGCAACCAATTGCCTTCAGAAGTCACATAATTAGTTGAATGGAGTCCACCTGTGTGCAATTAAAGTGTCACATGATCTCAGATTAAATACACCTGTTTCTGGAAGGCCCCAGAGTTTGTTAGAGAGCATATCTAAACAAACAGCATCATGAAGACCAAGGAGCTATCAAAACAAATCTGGGATAGCACCAATCAGGGTTGGGTTATAAAAAAATATCCCAAACTTTGAACATCCCCCGGAGCACCGTTAAATCCATTATTAAAAAATGGAAAGAATATGGCACAACCGCGACTCTGCCTAGAGAAGGCCGTCCACCAAAACTCAGTGACCAGGTAAGGAGGGCATTAGTTAGAGAAGCATCAAGAGGCCAATGGTAACTATGAAGGAGCTGGAGAGATCCACAGCTGAGATGGGAGAAACCGTCCATGGGACAAATATAACCCGGACGCTCCACAAAGCTGGGCTTTATGGAAGAGTGGCGAGAAGAAAGCCATTGCTGAAAAAAACATATCAAATCCTGTTTGGATTTTGCCAAAAGACATGTGGGAGACTCAGCAAACATGTGGAAAAAGGTTCTCTGGTCTGATGAGACCAAAATTGAACTTTTTGGCCTTAGCGCAAAACGCTATGTGTGGTGCAAAGCCAACACTGCTCATCACCCTGAGAACACCATCCCCACGGTGAAGCATGGTGGTGGCAGCATCATGTTATGGGGATGCTTTTCATCGGCAGGGACTGGGAAACTAGTCAGGATTGAGGGCAAGATGGATGGAGCCATATACAGGGAAATTCTAGAGGAAAACCTGTTTCAGTCTGCAAGAGACCTGGGACTGGGGCGGAGGTTCACCTTCCAGCAGGACAATGACCCTAAACACACAGCCAAAGCTACACTGGAGTGGTTTAAAAACAAGAACCTGAATGTCTTAGAATGGCCCAGTCAAAGCCCAGACCTCAATCCGATTGAGAATCTGTGGCAAGACTTGAAAATTGCTGTTCACCAACGGTCCCCATCCAACTTGACAGAGCTTAAGCAATTCTGCCAAGAAGAATGGGCAAAAATTGCAGGATCCAGATGTGCAAAGCTGGTAGAGACTTACCCAAAAAGACTCACAGCTGTAATTGCTGCCAAAGGTGCTTCTACCAAGTATTGACTCAGGGGGGTGAATACTTATGCAACCAACAAATGTCTTTTTTTTTGTTTAATTAACTTTTGTGTCACAATAAAAAATATTTTGCACCTTCAAAGTGTTAAGTATGTTGTGTAAATCAAATGGTAAAAATCCCAATTAAATCCATTTTAATTCCAGGTTGTAACACTACAAAATGTGGAAAAGTCCAAGGGGGGTGAATACTTATGCAAGGCACTGTATTTGTTCAAAGTCATCCCCATTATATTAATTGTTTTTACTGACAAGATGAAATTCGAAAGGTGTGTGTCCAGGTATTTTTCAGTTAACTGTTGAAATTATCTCGTTTCTCCAGCTGAACGCAAAATACGACATGGTGAGTTTCCATGCATGTTTTTTTTTTTAGCTTGAGACATTTGCTCGAGAAAAATGCCTTGTGTAAAATGCTTTTTTGGGTTTCCATTCGCTCAGTTTATTTTACTTGAGTATTTCACCCGATGTCATGCAAATGAATGGGAAAGAGGTTGCTATGTAAATTAGCTATGCGTAAAGTACGCTGTTTTTGAAGAATACCAGTGAGATTTTGTGAAAATGTGGTTTCCATGCGCAGAGAACTGTTACACAAGTGAATCTAAGCTGCTGTAATAAAGCAAAATACCTCGTGCCTGGTTGGTTAATAATGTGTTTTACTGCTCTTGCCCAAGTTGTTTATTATTATTATTATTATTTATTTATTTCTTAGCAGACGCCCTTATCCAGGGCGACTTACAATCGTAAGCAAATACATTGTTACAATACAAGTAATACAATAAGAGCAAGAAATACAATAACTTTTGTTCAAGCAAAGTACAAGTGTGACAAACCACAATTCAATAATACAGCAGATAATAGTGATAGTGACATCAGGATATGACTAAATAGTGATAGTTACATCAGGATATGATTAAATACAAAGTACTACAGGTTAAACACTTGGCAGATTACAGTATTCTGAAGTACAGGATTAAATGCAGTAAAATAGGGGGCAGATAAGAGCAAAATAAAGCACATTTAAATGAAGGGTGATAGTGTCCCAGGATACAAACAGAGGAGTTCTACAGGTGCTGTTTGAAGAGGTGAGTCTTGAGGAGGCGCCGGAATGTGGTCAGGGACTGGGCAGTCCTGACATCTGTAGGAAGGTCATTCCACCACTGCGGAGCAAGGGTGGAGAAGGAGCGGGCTCTGGAGGCAGGGGAGCGTAGCGGAGGTAGAGCTAGTCTTCTAGTGCAGGTGGAGCGGAGAGGTCGAGTGGGGATGTAGGGAGAGATGAGGGTCTGGAGGTAGCTGGGTGCAGTCTGGTCAAGGCATCTGTAGGCTAGTACAAGAGTCTTGAACTGGATGCGAGCGGTGATCGGGAGCCAGTGGAGCGAGCAGAGTAGTGGAGTAGCGTGGGCAGAGAGAACACCAGGCGGGCAGCAGAGTTCTGGATGAGCTGGAGCGGACGGGTGGCGGACGCAGGGAGGCCAGCCAGGAGGGAGTTGCAGTAGTCTAGGCGGGAGAGTACCAGGGCCTGGACCAGGAGCTGGGTAGCATAGTTGGTGAGGAAGGGTCGGATTCTTTGGATGTTGCTCAGAAAGAATCGGCAAGTGCGTGCCAGAGTGGAGATGTGCTGGGAATAAGAGAGGCAGGGGTCCAGGGTGACTCCAAGGTTCTTAGCTGAGGAAGAGGGAGAGAGTGTGGTAGATTCCAGAGGAACAGAGATAGAGAGATCAGAGGAGGGGGAGGAGGAGGGAAAGAAAAGGAGGTCAGATTTAGAGAGGTTGAGTTTGAGGTGATGCGAGTGCATCCAGGAGGAAATAGCAGACAGACAGGTAGAGATACGGGAGGAGATGGTGGAGTCAGAGGTGGGGAAGGAGAGGAAAATCTGAGCATCATCAGCATAGAAATGGTATGAGAAACCATAGGATGTGATGAGGGGGCCCAGGGAGCGGGTGTAGAGAGAGAACAGGAGAGGACCCAAGACTGACCCTTGGGGGACTCCAGTTAAGAGAGAGTGAGGTGTGGAGGTTGCTCCACGCCAGGTTACCTGGTAAGTGCGGTTGGAGAGGTAGGAGGAGAACCAGGCCAGAGCAGTGCCAGAGATCCCCAGGTCAGCAAGAGATGATAGTAGAATAGAGTGATCAACAGTGTCAAAGGCAGCAGAGATGTCGAGGAGAATTAGGACAGAGGAGAGAGAGGCAGCTCGGGCACACTTAAGTGAGTTGGTGACAGACAGGAGGGCGGTTTCAGTGGAGTGGGCAGAGCGGAAGCCAGATTGGAGAGGGTCAAGCAGAGAGTGGTTGGACAGGAAAGCAGAGAGCTGGCGGTGTACAGTCCGCTCGAGGGTTTTGGAGAGGAAGGGTAGGATGGAGACAGGACGGTAGCTCTGGAGGGAGGTGGGGTCGAGGGTAGGTTTTTTGATAGAGGCTTTTTTGAAGGCAGAGGGAAAGATACCAGAAAGTAAATATTAAATGTCATTAGTGGGGTGGCATGTCATTAGTAGTGAATACTGTTTCAACTAATTTATCTAACGACATAAAATGAAACTGACCAACAGGTATTGCAAATCACCATGGCTGAAAACCGGCGGAGACGGCTGACAGCTGCTGAGGAAGCATTCAACACCTTGGGCAAATACGGGTAGTGGGCACTTGAAAGGGAGGTGGCAGTTACTGATGAAACGGACTGAAGTGCAGCGTTAGTTTGTTCCCAAAATTGCCACTGCCTTCTGTATCTTGCACAAACTCTTGTCAACAACAAAATGAGGTGTTCAGGAATCAGTGGCTGCCTGTGAGACAGACGGGGAGGTTACCAGTGATGCCAAGTCTCACGAGAAAAAAAAGTGGCACTGCCTTTCAAAACAAGCCCACAACCCATGTTAGAATATGGGTCTTTATGCAAATTCCAACCTGTGACTCTCTAAAGCAAGCCCAATCCCACTTATTATAAGTGGACTTGGCAACTGTGAAGGTTACCTCAGCTGCCAGTTTCAATTGGACAGCAGCGACCTGAGGCTCGTGCTGTTAGAGATTCTCTCCTTTCTTTTAAGTTGTGTTGGATTTACTGTTGTGTTAAATATTAATGATGCAAACAAATAAAACACAATCAATATGTTAATTTGCAGTTTTATTTGGTCAGTTCTGAGAGGGCATCAACAACTTGTTGGATGTTGTTGTGCTGTTTTGTGCGATCAAGCTTGCTCATGACATCCAGTTCACCAACTATATTTATTAACGTGGATGGCAGACACGTGTTGTCTTTGGACATAGCTGGGATCAAAAAAAGTACAGGAATTAATTCAGTTTGACATTTAAGCAGCTCACTTGCTCTTTGTGTTTAACTTTAGTGTAGTTTTTACATAAATGTATTCTCAAACAGCTGCTTTAATACTATAACAAGGGTTATATGATAAGTTTATGATAAGTGGTTTTATACAGAACTGTAAACCCACAAGAGATTTACAACATGACAAAAAACAATAATAAAAATAGCTGCCCGCATTATCATTAAGGTGAACTACTCCACTGCTAACCATAAAATCGCCCATCAGCCTCTACTTTCTGCTGTCTTGGAATCCACAGTAACAACTGACCAGCTCCCTTGAAATATTTACAGTTAAGGATAAACACGCTCATCAACATTTACACGTGAAATGTGTAAAACTGGGCGTGGTTTTCCCGTATGTTTTGTCATTTACACGAGTAAATGAGATAGACCCTATCCCTCTCTTTGGCCTTTTTTTCGGCCACAAACCTGATTTACCCGAGTAATTCTCCCAAACGTGCATGCGAATTGCCATTTCACGTGTAAATTGCCCCGCATGGAAACCCCATGATTGTGCCCTTTGCAGGCTTGTTGTTAGTTACATATATAGCGGCTGTTGACATTAAACGGTGCACGCTGTGACAACCAGTGATCTTCTTTACGCATCTGGGCCTTACTATAACTTTATTTAACAATATGGTTGTCTGGTGTTTATGATCTACATTAAAGTTATACCTTCCATAGGAATTCCTAGTTAGTATACATGTAATCAGCCCTAAAGTTATCACTTAAATCAGTGGTTCTCAAACATTTTACAGCGCGGCCCCCTACTTCCGGTCTGTAGTAGTTTATGCCCCCCCGCCAACACAAGTACATACACAGCAAAAAAAAAATCCAACATACCACTCTCGCTAAATATTTAAAATAGTAGCGCATCAGAGGTTCAAACAGACATCCATAATATAAGTATATAGTAATGTAATTTTTAAGTGAGATACTGCTTACCGTAATTAGTGCGATGGGAGTGCCTGTTTTTTGGAGCAGAGCAGTTCCATCCTGGGCTGGATGCTTGCGACAGCTATTTGGAGATCCCCTTCTACCTGAAGGCGAGATTGTTGTTTGCTTTTGAAAAGCAAGACAGCCAGATCTCACTCAGTGGGGTCGAAGCAAATACTGTCTTCAGTGACCGGTAACTTGACAAGTCTAAGAGGGCTTCATCTGCCTCTGGCAACAGATTTCTACAGAGGTGGTCACAAATGGTTATCGAATCCAGTCATACTTATCGAGAGTCAATTTTGTCGTTCAACAGCAGAATGTTGGTGTTGGGACCTGTCTGCTAAATATGTTAGGTTTGAAAGCCACTTTGAATCATGCAGGTGTTCTGCATAAGGTGATCCAGTGTCAAGAAGGAAGAACCGCAGTTCATCCTTCAACTCAAAGAAATGCATCAGGATTTTTCCTCGAGATAGTCGCCGGACTCCGGGATGGAAAAAGCAGTGACTCGTATTCTGATCCCATTTCCCTACATAACACTGAAAACCATCTTGAATTCAGGTGGAAAGATTTAACAAAGTTCACTATTTTTATTACGCTTTGCAGAACGCAATTAAGTTCTGGTTCAATCTTCTTGGAACCCACAGCCTCCCTATGTATAACACAATGTGTGAAAGCAACATACGGTGCCACTTTCAGAACTTTTGCTTTCAGTCCAGTGATTTTTCCCAACATAGCACCGGCCCCATCTGTACATACACCAACACAACACAACCACTGCAGCCCTTCTTTACACATGAAGTTGTCAAGATTGCAAAATATTTTTTGTCCTGTTGTCTTTCCTTAAAGTGAATTGCAAAATAATAAATCTTCTTGCAGCTTCCCGTTGTGGCAGTATGTCACATACACAAGTAGCAGAGCTGAACTGGATATGTCTTTAGACTCATCGTGTTGCAAGGCATGTTTGGGGCTCTGTTTAGCCTGATCAATCAGCTGAACCTTTATGTTGTTGGCAATATCATTAATGCGCCGTGCAATGGAATGGCTTGAAGTGGAGTAGCAAATGTTTCCCCATGCATAATGCGACACATGGCTACCGCTGCAGGAAGAATGAATGTTTCTCCCACTGTGTGTGTGGCTTTTTACATTTAGCAGATAGATGGGAAACTTTGTAGGAAGCCATTAGTGCTTTTGCAGGGATTGTTGTTTGTTTGCTCATAAAATCCTATTGACCTTTCATTTCTCTTTCTTTCCCCTGAAAATACTCTGCTGGCTTATTATCCTGCGCGCCGTGTTTGGTGTGCAGATGCCTCTTCAGTTTTACCGGTTTCATGCTATCTTGTGCAAGCACTTCTAAACAGAAAACACTGTGTGAGTACTGCTCATTTTCAATCATTGAATAAGTAAAGCCTCTTGATATTTCCTCCACTTAACTTTATGTTGTGTTGTGGCCTTTTCTTTGCACTTCAATGCCTGTGTGGCTCATGTCTCAATATCTCCAACCGGCAATTAAGTTTAATTAGTCTCACTGTCTTGTCTGTCTCTCACTTCTGTTGTGTTTTTTTCTTTACCACGAACCAACCAACGCTTTGGACTCTTGACCGGAGGGTCATGGGTTCAATCCCAGGTGGGGAACACTGCTGCTGTATTATTATTATTATTTATTTCTTAGCAGACGCCCTTATCCAGGGCGACTTACAATTGTTACAAGATATCACATTATACATTATTTCACATTATACAGATATCACATTATTTTTACATACAATTACCCATTTATACAGTTGGGTTTTTTACTGGAGCAATTTAGGTAAAGTACCTTGCTCAAGGGAACAACAGCAGTGTCCCCCACTGGGGATTGAACCCACAACCCTCCGGTCAAGAGTCCAGAGCCCTAACCACTACTCCACACTGCTGCCCTATAGCTGTACCCTTCACCAAAGTACTTTACCTAGATTGCTCCAGCAACAACCCAACTGTATAAATGGGGAATTGTATGTAAAAAATACGTATGTAAAAAAAATAATAATGTGATATCTGTATAATGTGTATAATGTGATATCTTGTAACAATTGTAAGTCGCCCTGGATATGGGCATCTACTAAGAAATAAAATAATAATAATAATAATAATAATAATAATAATAATAATAATAATAATAATAATAATAATAATAATTAAAAGGTGCCAGTGAAATGCGCAGCACCGTCTATAGGCTTCGATATGTCTGGAGGCATTATGTTATACAGTGCTGTAAAGGTAAAGATGTGTGCGGTAATGTTTTTCCTGAAACTTTTCCCCCAGGATATATTCTGATATATTCTATAACCAGTAAGAAAAAAATGAAAACATTTGTTAACATGTTAGTTATTCAGTTAACAGTAAATAAACAAAAAAAAATGCTCCTTAAAATAGTGTGACTCAAATTGAATATGAAAAAAGTTGCCTCTGTAAAAACAGTAATGATGAAGGTGTTACAGTAGTGAGAAATATCATGTATCTAACTTTCAAGAAATACCAATAAAATGTGCTGATAATACCACAGCAGTAAAGGGGAACCATGCTTTTCTTTTATTATAGAACGGAAGTAAAATACCAGAAGTAGACATGAAAATGAGTCAACTTTATACATACAAGTAACTGGTATTATGTAATGTTGTTTTTCAACGTCAACTATAGAAACTCTCTGAGCAGTTTTTAATTGCACATTGTAATTGATAAAACTTACCATGGGTTTTAGCAATATTCATTTCTTTACTCACATATTGCTCTGCAATTATCCTTATACAATTACATTTCTGCTCAGTATTATACAGGCTGATAAATATGCAATCAGCAACATCCCTGTTTGGGGATTTGGCAGCACATATACAAATGTATTTCAAAAGTTGGTGGAAGTTTTTTTTTTTTTTTCTGACGAGGCAGTTGCACATTCATATCAAAACTTGGTAATGACACTTTTAACTTTATTAAGTACATTTATTGGCATAAAGTTACCAATATAAAGGCAAAAAACATGGGAAATGCTTTTGTATTTTTTGTGTATAAACATTTTACAAAAAGCCTTTTTTGAAAGGGTAAGATACTATTTTAAGAACATTTTAGATTACATAGAAGATTTGTCTTACATAGCCCTCCCTGGACTGTATTCCAAACTCTGAATGCAAGTTATGAAGAAAAATCTCTACATTCTAAACGACTATTAAAGTCTGCATTAGATATTTTAAAGATTGTATAGCCTACTGACACATGGATGTAGTAGCTAGCCTACAGTACCTAAGCCTATAGCTAGCCTACAGTAGCCTAATAATAATAATAATAATAATAATAATAATAATAATAATAATAATAATAATAATAATACATTGTATCTGGCCCATGTGTAGGTGTGGAAGTTGTAGAAGCTATTTACAGCAAATTAGGGCTCTAATTTCAAGCAATCAGCCCAATGCACTTTTATGAGTTGGTTTTTACAAGTTGTTTGCTTTTCCACAATCAATTAAGTGGAAAACTTGGACTGGATATGAGAAATCTGTAGCAGCTTGGGAGCTGTATTATCAGGTTCATAAAAAAAGCACTGTAAAATCCAATTACTTAAAAATGTGTCTACAACAAATTATAAAGATGATTTAAAAAAATGTGTTTTATACATGTATAATGGTTAATATTGACACATACTGAAAAATATCCTCAGATGAAGCACTGCATTTCCATTTCTGCTACTGTATTTTAAAACCTACTTCCATTTAACCCAATGTACAGCTCACAAGATTAGAGCTTCCCAATAACATCAAAATAGGACCCAAGGTTAGTGGATACTTAAATAGACCACAGTACTTTGGGAGGTTACACACTACGTAGTGTTGGGACAAACATGTGTTTTTTTTCTTCCTTTTTGCATTTTCTTTCATTTTGAACTAGCTTGAAAACAAAATAATAATTTGTACCACAATAAACTAAAAAAAAAAAGTCCCAGGACTAAAGAAAGGAGAGCAACACTGTTCTGTAGAGCAGAATGTGTGTTATTTATTTTAGAAGTCATTTATACATTGGTTTCCTTTGTATGGTTCCTTTTTCACGCGGTCATGTATAACAGGAAATTAAACCAAAACCAAACAAAGCAGACATGCATGTACCACTATTTCAATGCACTAGCTGTGCTGTTTCAAACTATTCATGATAAACAAGATATTTTTGTATGGAATTACATCTAGTAGGGGTTCACTATACAAATAAAATATAGACATGCCTACATTTAATAATAATAATAATAATAATAATAATAATAATAATAATAATAATAATATGGGTTATGCAGGTTTAGACAACATACAGCAATCAGTTGTTAGAATAGAATAACAATAATGTATCAGTTTAATATGTAGGTGATAGTTTTGCTAAAAAAAATATTCTAAGAAATTAAAAAAGGCAGGCAAGCAGCAGCATGGATGTTTAATAAAGTTCATAGGTATAGCTGGGAGATTGGTAAAAAAAAAATATATTTAAATATCAGTACTTCTATTAACTGAATTGTATTGACCTGGATCAAAGGGAATGTGTCTGTATTTGTTTATTTATTTATTTATTTATTTATTTATTTATTTAGGTTATCATCTGATTACATTCCTTGTTATTGAAATTACGGTACAATGGTACACTTGCTAGTATTGATTACAGTAGCAATATCCATAGTACCCTTACATAGAATATAAAAATAATTTCAGTGTATTTAGAACAACCAGTAAAAAATATATACACACAAATAAAAGATACATTTTAGCGAAACCACTTTACTTGTGTCTAAGTTTTATAATTCCAGGTCTGCTAATGTAAAATTATAGAGGGGCGGTAGAAATGCTCTGGCTAATATGTGCATCTGTTTTTGAAAGAGTTAAGAGAGAGAGAGAGAGAGAGAGAGAGAGAGAGAGAGAGAGAGAGAGAGAGAGAGAGAGAGAGAGAGAGAGCAGTGATGGAAGATTAAACCAAAATGCAAGAGTCTATGAGATTTGAGAAATTTTTCAAAAATCTATAATCCCATGTTTTTTTTTTATTATCATTGTACAAAATCTTTCTGAAACATTTAATCAGTGATCAAATACTGATATGCGGTATAGAGCATAGTTAAGCAACTTCTAAGTCTTGCTTTGTCATTTTAAATAGAAGACAAGAGTTTGGAGTTTAATGGCAGTCACTTCTGCAGCACTATGCCTTCCCAGTCATGTTGTACAAAATGGGAGGGGCGGGGACTATGTAGAAACCCAGTTTGTTTTTAATTAAACTGACAGCAGAGAAGAGCATTCTGCTAGTGGCTCGTGTTTCAGTTGATTTCTGTATTAAAATTTGTATTCATTCATTGGCTGCTAATAATGTAACTCACTTGGCTTAGTGTCAGCTTCCCTTTTCTACCTAGCCATGCCTAAATCCTTAATCATTGGTATTAATGAAAGTGAGAAATGCACTGCATGATGAGACATAATCAGCTTTTTAGTAACCCAATCCTGCTGAGTTTCACAAGACTAGGTAAACCCCAGCCCATTTTAAATTTATGATGTCAACCTGTAACATCCAAGGAGGAGAAGCATGCTTTATAGCTGAAAGGTAGGTGATCACTGTTGACAAAACTGCCAGAAAAGACTTGGCCTGCTCAAGCTGTATTAGACTGGGTAATCTCATAATGTACTGCAATAAAAGCACAAATAGCAGCTGCCGACCCTGACAGCTGGTCTGGACAATCTCTGTCTTCTCGACTGACGAACAGACGGCAAGCTAATAAAGCCCTGAAGAAAACCAACATACTCCTGAAGAGCACCTGTTCAGATTGTTATTGTCTCTTATTTATTACAATTATACCTTATATTTTAACACACTTTATTAAACCACAAAATTCTTCAGGCTGTTCCGTGCATTTTCCCCTATACCTTTTTTGTAATTAAAGAAGTCATGCCTCTCTGCTGAAGTATTTTCTTTCAAGGTTCAAGCTTCAATTTACAATGGTTCATACAGGTAGCTCTTTGTACCACAACACAACGGCTTTATTAGTGTACAAAACAACTGCATCCTTTTTTAGTTGTTTGCAATATATAACATGAGAATATTCTGATTCATATGCTGTGCTCCATGTAACAAAGCTTAAGCTGCTAAAAGGTTTCCAGAATGTCAAAACATACAATTTAATTACTGTCACTACACCAAACTCCAAGTTGATCCAGTTTCTCCCATGTGAGCTGACCACAATTTTAAGCATGGCATAGCCTGAAAGATTGAGGAATGTATATCCAGCAACTTTCAGGTCACTTCATTGTTCTTGTGAATGCATAAACACTAGCCTGTGATCATAGTGGTCATGCTTGAGCTGCTATGTGAAAAACGGTTGTGCCATAAGAATTTACTAATCTGGTTTGTACTGACAGCAGCTTGCATTTACTGTATCAACATTTTTTTCTCTCCTGTTATGTACTCCGAGTTTCTTCCTCTGTTAAGTAAATACCTGCACATTAGTCATCACACCATTCAAGTTATGATAAACAATGTTTTCATATACCATGATCTGCAGAGAAATAAGGGATTATAATACAACAAATGTCCAATTGCGTGCCTATGAAAAATACACGTTGGTGGAGATAGGATAACCTTAGATGCAATTGATTTTGCCAGCTAGTTCCACATCACTAGGGAAGAAGGAAGTCACCACCTTTGAACAAGGATTTGAAGTTGCCAGGTCAGAGGGTTGGACCGTGACAAAGCCACACACTTCCCACACATGTAGAAATGGAGGATAAGGCAGCAACTCACCAGGTAAATTAACCTGAAATGTATTTAATCCCCTCTGGATTTCAGTCATTATTATTAGTGTAATGCAGTTAAGGGATTCTAACCATTTTTAAAAAAAATGAATTACATAAATAAAATAAAACATATTCTAATAAAAAATAATACAGTTCTTCTTTGTTATTTCATGATTCATAATTTTAGGTAATGCAGTTAGGCCAAATAAATCTAATACATTCTAATAAAATATTAAATAAATATTTTGATGAATAACACTTAATGTATTTCACTAAGTAGCTTTTTAGTACTTTTATGTATTATACTAGACTGTCTAAGGCCCTTCACTAATTCACTGCTCTCAATATTTTTGATATGGAAGTCAGGCTTTAATCCTGATGGTATGCATCTTCAAACAACCCAGGATAACATATGGAAATAACATGCTAAAACAAGGTTGTCGGTTGTGTATTCCTTATCCTAAAATGTCCTACCGCACTAATGGAAGATGAACATAGCTATTGACCCCAGTGACCTTGCACATGTTTCCATAACCCTCTTGGAGAAGAATATATATATATATATATATATGCAAAACACTACTCTACATTCAAATAATCATTACAGAATAAGGGACTGTAAGTACCAGTGTTACCCAGTCAGTCAATCTATAGTCTCATCCAGCGGTCCAGATAAGCTGCTTACCTAATGATTTTACGCATTAAAAAATCAGAAATACACACTAAATTTAAATGTAATGCATAAAAAAATATGCAGAGCAATATGCTGCACAGCTTGACTGCCTCCCCTCCTGCCTCCCTAAAACTTCCACTAACAACTACATCCCCCAGAATACAGTGTCTTCAGTTACTAGGAAACTACACAAGAAAAAACAACCCAACAAACATTATCCAATCTCTGGCTAGCCCTGTTGTCTTTGTAGCCAGTCACAGTAAGAATAAACAAAATTTGAAGCTACACAGGTTGAAGCCAGCTACAAAGCCAACTGGAACCATTGTCAGAGGCAACCGCTAAAAAAAAAAAAAAAATGGCTATAATATTAAACAAACTGTTTTTATAACTTATTAATGTATTTCCTTATTTTACTTATCTGTATGGCTTTATATTGAAGTTTTAACATGTTCACTGAGTTTAAGAATTGAATGTTAAAATATAAGGAACGTAATTAATTTGCAGAGTCAGTGTGATACCACAGAAAATTGAGCCGACAAAGTACCTTGTAGAACACACGTGTGGTTGTACAGTAGTTCAAAGTAACATTGCAGTTAAAATTAAAGGCTCTTTGTTAATGCCTACCCCGTTACCATTAAAGATTGTGCAATATCTAAGAACATAAGAAAGTTTACAAACAAGAGGAAGCCATTCGGCCCACCTTGCTTGTTTGGTTATTAGTAGCTTATTGATCCCAGAATCTCATTAAGCAGCTTCTTGAAGGATCCCAGGGTGTCAGCTTCAACAAATTTATCGAGATTACTCATGACTTCAAGGTAATGTTGTATTTTACCCCTTGAAAATACATTTTACTCTCTCGGTGTTAAAATTAGAGGGTAAGTCATTCCTAGACCCACAACCTGGTCACATCGCTTCTATTTTGTTGTGTAAAGTACTGACTGACCACCAAAACTACAATTTACAAGATCTACACATTAAATACTTAATACTTTGTCCCCTTAAAAGCAGCTACATATACCTGTAAAAAAATAGAAACAATATTGAGAAGAATATTTGTGTTGGTTCATGTCTTCCCTTTAATGGTAGAAAATAAACAGAAATCTGACAGTTTATGGTAAAACAAATAATCCCATAGTTAGTTAGTGGTTGCCTACAGTAGCTACACTTCACTGAAAAATACCCAACGATGGGTAATACAAGTAATTCTGAATGCATAAAACATTATCAAAATATAGCTTCTGCTCGCTTGATGGTATAAACTCCAACTAAGGCTTCCTAAGAGGTGAGTGGTAGATATTTCTTAAAGAGGCAGATTTATTAAAATGGGCCCCATTCCCAAAGCTTTAACTCATGAGTAATTTAAATAATGTTCTTTTCAAGTTGTATTATTAGTCAGGTAGTGTTCAGTAATCCAGAAACTATTCCAGGCGGTTATTGGCTTCTTTAAGAATAGTCTTGAACTGCTTTATCATTTTTTTTTTTTTTAATTGGGCTCAGTGTGTACAGGACAATACTTTTAACAATGGCAGGTACAATTTGGAGCTGGGTTGTGAATAACATGATGCATTCCCTTGGTTAAAAACAATACATTCTACTAGGTTATCATGGTATTCCTGGAAACCTATGATGGAAGCAGACACAATTAATAAGTGACTTTTTAAGTAATAAGACCCAATGAAGTGGGCACTGCCATCTGGTAATGCGCAACTCAAGCAGTCAAGCACTGTGATCCCAACCCAAGGGCATTTAACATACTGATAAGGGTATTACCAGACCATAGTGGTATGACAGATATCTTAAGACAATTTTGTTTTTAATGTTCAAAGTATTAATTAGAAAATAACTTGTATTGCTACATTTGTTCAGTCCTGTTTTTGTGAACCCTTTATGGGCTTAAGGCTCATGGCTCATAAAAGAAAAGACTAACTATCTGGCTGACAAAAGGGTTATAAATTCTTGTTGGGGCAATGTTTCTAAACAGGATATGCTTTGATTATCTGCAAAATTGTTCTTAATGGAGCTCAAGATGTTCTCTGAATGCTCCCCATTTTTCAAAGATCATGCCCTGATGATAACCTCAGGGACCATTTTTATAATTATTTTCATTGGCCTTTTAACAAATATTCCACTTCTTTGCTCAATTTTATTTCAAGCCCAAGGTGGTTTCCCACATCTCTGCCTTGTAGTCATAATCTTGGTGGACCACATTCGTTATTTTATCACACATAGCAGGCAATATACAGTACTGTGCAAAAGTTTTAGGCAGGTGTGAAAAAATGCTGTAAAGTAAGAATGCTTTCAAAAATAGACATGTTAATAGATTATATTTATCAATTAACTAAATGCAAAGTGAGTGAACAGAAGAAAAATCTATATCAAATCCATATTTGGTGTGACCACCCTTTGCCTTCAAAACAGCATCAATTCTTCTAGGTACACTTGCACAAAGTCAGGGATTTTGTAGGCATATAGTCAGGTGTATGATTAAACAATTATACCAAACAGGTGCTAATGATCATCAATTCAATATGTAGGTTGAAACACAATCATTAACTGAAACAGAAACAGCTGTGTAGGAGGAATAAAACTGTGAGGAACAGCCAAACTCAGCTAACAAGGTGAGGTTGCTGAAGACAGTTTACTGTCAAAAGTCATACACCATGGCAAGACTGAGCACAGCAACAAGACACAAGATAGTTATACTGCATCAGCAAGGTCTCTCCCAGGCAGAAATTTCAAGGCAGACAGGGGTTTCCAGATGTGCTGTCCAAGCTCTTTTGAAGAAGCACAAAGAAACAGGCAACGTTGAGGACCGTAGACGCAGTGGTCGGCCAAGGAAACTTACTGCAGCAGATGAAAGACACATCATGCTTACTTCCCTTCGCAATCGGAAGATGTCCAGCAGTGCCATCAGCTCAGAATTGGCAGAAAACAGTGGGACCCTGGTAAACCCATCTACTGTCCGGAGAAGTCTGATCAGAAGTGTCCTTCATGGAAGACTTGCGGCCAAAAAGCCATACCTCCGACGTGGAAACAAGGCCAAGCGACGAAGTCATTAAGAACTATCTTCAGCGTAAAGAAGAACAAGGAGTCCTGGAAGTGATGGTATGGCCCCCACAGAGGCCCCCAAAAAAAACCCCAAACATGAGCATACACTCAAAAAATTTGTTAGGGCATTCGCCAGGTAGATCTTTTATATGTTCTTCAATAAACTGTGTCAGCTCTTGAGAAGCATTTTGCACCAGTTGCCCCCCATCCCCCCCTTCCCCCCTTAAAAGCAGGTACCTCCAATTAAACTTCCCTTTGATCGTTAGACAAGTGATTGCACAGGTGATAACACTGTTTGTAGTTGTTGGTTTGGGAATCATGACTTCTAATGATGCCAGTTGGTGCCAGAGCTGTTCAAATTCTGGAATCTGGGGTTACACAAAGATGTGAAGCTGGTTTGGTGTGACCCCTTCTGTTGTTTCCAGATTGTGGACATGTTATGAAACCACAGGTTTGTACATTAGACGTCCTGGACAAGGTTGTGGGAGGTCAACGACACTATGCAATGGCCGACATCTACACAATCGGCAATCCATTGCATATGGGCTCAATATCCACCAGGACAACAACAGGAGTCCCCAAACTATGAGAAACAGTGACCAGACTGTGAGAAACAAACAGATTGTATGGGTCTGGATGGAGGTCAAGAAGGCCAGCTACAGCTTCTCAATTGACTCCAGAACACCAAAGAGACCGTTGATTACTGAGTCATTCACCAGAACTGGCAGTTCCATCATCTGCACCTGTTTTGTTTACTGATGAATCGAGATTTCATCTGTCCACTAATAATCACATGAAATGGTGATGCCCGAGGAGAAAAATGTTCTCAATGTTGAATATGACCATAGGGACTCACTTATGCTACGGGGAGGCATCTGCATTGGAGGTCACATAGATCTTATTGTGCTTCCAAGGGGCAGATTAACAGCTCTGTGGTACTTGGACCCTGTAGTAAGACCATTTGCTGGTGCAATTGGTATTGCGTTATTTCTGATGCAAGATAATGCATTATGTTAAACTGCCAGCTTAGTCATGAATTATCTTGAGCAGGAGACTATATAGGTTATGGACTGGCTAGCAAGAATTTCAGGCCTTTTCATAGAACACCTTTTGGACTATCTAGAATGTTGTGATCGTCAGCATTGTAAACTTCCATGTGATATCAGATAACTTTGTGTTGAACTGACTGAAGAAATGGATAGGATCCCCCAAGTCATCATTTGCTGCCTGATTAGAAGTATGCCCTTTCGACAGGGGCACCGAGAGCCTTTGAAACTTTTTTAATTCGACACCATACTTTACTCGTAACTTAACACTTATTACCGGTACCAAAGGTATAAAAACTATTAAAAAGACTAGTGTATTCTTAAGGAATAGAAAGAAGACAAGCATTGACTTGACAACAGAACTGACAGAAGGCACAGGTGTCATTGTCCATCCATCAATAGTCCAAAGCACCATTGACCATTGTTCCATAGTGCAATTTCTGTGTTCTTGTGCATATTTTAGCCTTTTAGTCTTTTTCCCCTTTCTTAACAGAGGTATTTTTACTGCAACACACCCCTTAAGTCCTGATTTCAACAGCGACCTTCGTACTGTTCATTTGATGGACAACGACACCACCTGTGCCTTTTGCCAGTTCTGTTGTCAATTCAATGCTTGTCTTCTTTCTGTTCCTTAAGGATATTATCTTCAAGTATTGCTCATCCTTATTAGACAGCTTTTTGGGTCTCCCAGTCCTGGGTTCGTCAATTACAGATGATGTTTCTCTGTACTTGTTGATTATGCTTCGGATACCACACCTTGAAAATCGAGTGATGCGAGATATTTCACTCAATGTTTTTCATTGTTTATGCAAGTCAAGGTTATTATAATAGTAGAAAACACTAGTGGAGGCTTTGAGTAAATTGTTGATGCTCATAATGCACCAGAGTAGAAAAATGAAACATGTCTAAGACTTTTGCACAATAGTATATATATATATATATATATATATATATATATATATATATATATATATATATATATGGTCTCTGCAACCTCCCACCACCACTACCACAAACACATGCACAGTTGCTTTTTATTGTGGTCAGAAGTCATGATCATTATTGGTTGATTCTAATTTTAATATACAGTGATTTTTCAATTTGATGAAATAAATAAACATCACTAATAATAAAATGATAAAAAAAGGATAAACAGGTATCCAAGCTAGTCTATAGAACACTTTGTTTGCAAAAAAAAAGTAGGGACATGACACCTTTTTCAATAAACAGCAAAAGCACATCATCACAAAGCTTGATGAAAGTCTCATATTTCTAACTTAATCACATTAAATGACAGTTATTTCCAACTTGCTCTTTCAACCCTTTCTCTTTCACCAAAAACTGGATTAGGTACTCTGAATGCATTCTTCTTATTGCCAGTTATAGGCCCTCTCAATTTGAGGTAAGTATCATATGATACAAAATATTAAATAAAAATCCAAACAATTTAAAAATAATATATACTATCAATAATAAATGGTATGACGGTTAATGCGTCTTCTTCCCTGAGGTGTTAAAAGACCATACAATGTATAACATTTTATTGGGGAAAAATGTGACTCACTGTTGAGAGCCACATAAACTTGTAACGTATCAACAGTAGACCATGATGAAAGGGATATGGTTAACATCTTACTAGGAGGAGTTGCCATAGTGCATTAATAGCTCAACTTAATATGGCTTACCTCCTTGCGATGACCTTACAAACAGGAACTCTGCAAATCGACAGGAATTCCAAACTCTACATAACTGTGAATTGGTCAAGTGACTTTAGAATCATCAAATATATAATGTTTTAAATAGTAAAAATATACCCTGTCTGGCCACTTCATCAGAACCTGTACCTAAAATCAGTCTGGGACTGTTTGCCCTTCATGCTAGAAGGTGTCTTGAGGTATGTTAATGCTGAAGTAAACTATTGCATTCCAGATTAATCAAGGAGAACATTATTTGTTTATTTAGAAAGACACCTTTATCCAAGGTGACTTACAGAGACTAGGGTGTGTGAACTATGCATCAACTGCAGAGCCACTTACAATAATGTCTCACCTGAAAGACAGAATACAAGGAGGTTAAGTGACTTGCTCAAGATCACACACTTAGACAGCAAGTGAGTTGGGATTGGAACCGGGAACCTCCTGGTTACAAGACCTTTTCTTTAACCACCGGACCACACAGCCCTAACACCTGGGTGATGCCAAATCAATCATATAGACTTTATCTAATAAAGTGGCCATGCGGTGTATGCTCAGTTTGTTTATTGTAGCCGTGCATTTTAACTATGACACACATACAGTAGAACAAGTATTGGCTATGAAATATTGCACTCTTTTTTAATTTAAATTTATGGCAGTACATTTGGTTGACCTTCCTTACTCTCAAAGCTGAAGTTCAGTACATAGGTAGTAGAACAAATGCACAGAACATCATAAAAACTAAATTATAAAAAAATACAGAATCTATGCCCTGCTACTCTTTCCATCCATATGGAGAAAGAAAACAATTTCCATGCATGTTATCAAAAACTTGTTTAATCAACTAACATTGATATTACTTCAAGCAATTAGGAGCACGCTGATAATGATATGAGTCTTCAGCTGTAAATAATTACACTGCCTCAAGGCTATGCTTTAATTCTTGGCTCACTGTATCTATAAACAATAATCAAACTACAAAGTAAAGTTGTGCTGTTATGGTTCACAGTTTGTAAAAATGATTTATACACCCTATAGGGATGCCCATGGCAATTCTGATCTCCTGCCTGCAAGGCTAAGAGCTAATATGTACTTTTATCGATTAAGCTGGAGCCACACAACATGCACAGTGCCTGTTCTTTACAAGTACTGAAGCTGTTATTGTCTGTCAGCTTCTCTGGCGTGAAAGGGGGACTGCCACTGTGACTCAATAAATGGGGACATTAGGAGGAAACGTTGTAATTGCTACAACCCACATCTTGTTAATGAGTAATGTACAGTCAGGCTTCATGCAGTTGTAGCTAAACTGTTTATACAATTCATCCTTATGTTGCTATTACACTAATATAATAAAGTAAAACAATTGCATGGAATGGAAGAAAATAGATTTTGATATGCCTAATTAATAAATTGTGAATGGAAAAATAAATTGTGCATGCTAGTTGTTACCACTAATACTGTGTAGGAGGTTTGGTAAATAATCCCTAATCCGCACACAGTCTGAACCCAGACCAAAATAGAGGATATTTTGGGCTTTGATCATAATGGGGGTTTATTGTAAGCATTTTAGCTGTAATGCATGTTTTTATTTAACAGCTAGCAGTGATTCTTGTAAAATCCCTAACAATATACAAGGGCAGCAGTGTGGAGTAGTGGTTAAGGCTCTGGACTCTTGACCGGAGGGTTGTGGGTTCAATCCCAGGTGGGGGACACTGCTGCTGTACCCTTGAGCAAGGTACTTTAATTAAATTGCTCCAGTAAAAAAAAAAAAACTGTATAAATGGGTAATTGTATGTAAATTTAATGTGATATCTTGTAACAATTGTAAGCCGCCCTGGATAAGAGCGTCAGCTAAGAAATAAATAATAATAAAACTTGAAGATATACAAGAAAAATGTATTCCAGCCTACAAATCAAATTACAATATAACCATTCATTCAGTTAGGTACCACTAATATAAAGAAAGAGCAAATAAATAAAAAATACTGTTCACTACTAAAGATGCTTTATATCATTGTTTAATTCATATAATTCAAGTAAAGGTTCATATTAAAGCAATTTAAGTAATGTTGTAAAAATAATGGGGCAAATAAGGTGAAGCACATCCACAATATTGTAAAATCTAACAACATTAAACAAATAAACTAAGTAACATTAGCAACAAAAAAAAAAAAAAAGTTTAAACACAATGCACCTGGCTTGGGGTGATTTAAAAATAATTTTACAAACTAATTTTATTATCTAATGACTTAAATGTAACTAAACTGATTCTTCTTTAAAACAAATATATATTTTTTTGTCTTTGTATCTGGAAACAATTTTAACAGTCAGTTATGGTAACACCCAACAACCCTGCCCGAAGGAGCAATATATATACAGTTTTTAACTGTACCACCTGCTATATAAAAAGGTGCTGTATATATATATATATATATATATATATATATATATATATATATATATATATATATATATATATATACTATCTGAATTCAATATTTCAATATTTCATGCATGACAAATTGGGGAACGGTAGCCTTGTGGTTTCCTATAAGTTACCGATCTTGGGTGTCGCACAATGCCGCTCAGACCCCTTTCCCTTTTTTTAACTTTATTTTTTGGGGGGTTTTGCATTTTTTAATTTTTGTTATTTTTATTTTTTTTTATTGGTTTTGTGGGTTTCTTTAATTTGAGATACATGGCAACTGTAGTGATCCCGTAATGGGGTTACTAAATAAAGTACCCCAGGGGTCAACATTTTGGATCCAAATATAGCCCTCGACCGCCCCCTGGATGAAAGAGGAGGCCATGCAAAGTTTGGTTGCTCTGGCTCCTGAGGGGTCTGAATGCATAAAGTAACAGACAGACAGACAAACTTTCTTCTTTATATATTAAGAGATATCTATATCTATATCTATCTCTCTCTCTCTCTCTCTCTCTCTCTCTCTCTCTCTCTCTCTCTCTCTCTCTATATATATATATATATATATATATATAGTGTTCCCCCTTTATAAGGCATCCCTTTATACTGCAGAACAGGTTATAAGGCAGTACTGTCCTGGCTCCCATTTGCCCCGTAATGCTATTTCACTAACACTGGTGGTCTCGTTATAAGGCGGACCACAAATAGCATAGCTCTGGACATGGGTTCAATCCCAGGTGGGGTACACTGCTGCTGTACCCTTAAGCAAGGTACTTTACCTAGATTGCTCCAGTAAAAACCCAACTGTATAAATGGGTAATTGTATGTAAAAAATAATATGATATAATTGTAACAATTGTAAGTCACCCTGGATAAGGGCGTGTGCTAAGAAATTAATAATAATAAAAAGTTACGCCTTTCACACAAGGTCTTGTTGAGATATAGATGAGTCAATGTTAGTTTCTTACCCTGGTATCAAATTCCAAAAATACATTCTCAAATATATTATAAAAACTTTGTATCACAAAGTATCACCTAAGAAGCTTTTGAATGGAGTTCATTATTTGGTGCTTGAGCATCTAACGTATGTTCCACATCAATACCTAAAATTTGATTTAAAATAAAAAACATTTGCTTTCATACATTTATATGACTAAAAGCAATTCACTGCCAAAGTTTAGAATGGAGTAAAAAAATAACCTGACAGCTAACCTCATTCACTGTCTAGAAGGCGTCTGAGTGCCAATGTCACCAGACTAAGATGAAGAACATAATTAAGGAAACATATGAAAGCTAGAGCTGGGTTTCAGAGATTAATTAGCTGTGTGTCAATAATCTCATCAATACCCGATTAACAAATGACACATCACCCAATGAAGAGTATTGATTCCTGTGCACTCTGCAGTGTTAATAAGTTGAAGCTGTTTCGCTAAATAGGAAAACTAACAAAAAGTAGCTCTGTAACACAGAGTGCTGTTTTTTTTTGTTTTGTTATTTTATTTTTTGATAGAGGAAACCAGGAAATCAAAGACTTAAAAATCTTCTGTAATTAGTCTTATCTTGAGACTAATCAGCCAGTACCTCACAGACATCCATGCTTCATAACAATATGGATTTTGGCAGGCAACAAAGCACTGCAGTGTCCTAAATCACAGCATATTTTCTTTATTTTTTTTCTTTTTTTTTTAAGCAAGTTTAGCACACTTAGATTGATTAATGATAGATTCATGTATTTTTTTTTTACCAGGGTTTTATTAGTTATTGAAGTGTAGCTAAATAAAATAAACAATTTGTGTATTTTGTTTCAATGGCTGTGAACATACAAACACTTCTTAATTAAATTGGTTCCAATTATATTGGTTCTTCTTGTTAAGAGTGTTTGTAAATCTATAGTTCTGTAAAGTATCTGCTTTTAAAGAAAAATATAAACTCCAACCCCTTTTTAGAAACATCAAGGACAATTGCAAGCACCCAGTATAAAATTGTTGTTAAAAATGTTGAACAACATGCTTGACATTCTACCTCTTGTTTGCTGATTCTGCCAGAGAAAAGTGTAGGGGTAAATTTACACAATCAGATGTATGGTCTGAAAATGTATAATAAAGCCTGCATTTTGTGAATAGAGCCTGTTGTTACTAACAAGAAAACTTGTTCTACTACTTAATTCATGTTTTTGTGGCCCTTTAGTTCTTACATTTAACAAAATCCTTTTGTACTTCTATTCCACTCACATTTTTGGTCATATAGACAATCCAGCATGCAGTGTTCACTTGGGTTAGAGCCTTCATTATCAGATAATCCCCTCAATCATTTACTGGATTATGGCTAGACAAGTGAAAGGCATCAAGGTGTACAATAGCTTTAAGAACTCCTCAAGATGAGTTGAGAGTTCATTCACTAATGCGTATATACGTTCAGTTTCTTTTTATTGGAATGTAACTCCTACAGCCATATAAACTGAATGGGACATCAAGGTGAAATGGATCTTCTACCTGATAATTCCTCTAGTCTCCTTTTAAATTTCCAACATATTTTTCAATTAATAAATGAAGTTTCATCCAAAAGTATCAAAATATTATTTTTTTTTTTCTCAAATATCTAATCTTAGTGTCTCAGGCTCTTAAAGCTGTCATGGAAAAAGCACAATTATTTAATAAGTAAATATTAAGCAATACTGTACAGTATCTTTCAATTGTAATGTTGTAGTAAGGACATACGCAGACTAGTTCACTGATGTAGTAACAATAATAATAATAATAATAATAATAATAATAATAATAATAATAATAATAAAACAAATTAAAAATGCTTGGGTTAATCATGTTTGCTGCCAGCTAGTCATGAGGTGCCCCTATATCTACAGTAGAACCTATCTGATCCTGTAAGATACAATCCCCTCTATTAACCAATGGACCTCTTGAATGTCATTTATACATGCTGCTACCAACTGAACAGTGCTGATGGAAACTGATCAATGCAAATTTTATTATGGGTCTCCTTATAAAAGTTTGCCATAATAAAAGCATAGCAAAGCGTAATAAAGCATAGCGAAAGCATGGTAAAGCATAGCAAAGCAATGTAAAGAACAGTGAGGTCTTGTAAAGCGTATTAATTAACATGGTAAACCAGGGTAAATTATGGTTTATGCACAGTATTACCATGGAAGAAGCATGGTAAAGGTGCAAAAATACCATGGTAAACTTGTATAAGGGTCTAAAACAGTATATTCAGCTCTTTGTAGGACAGAATGGATTCAGTCACTTTTTCTATGCTGCCACTTCACATAACTGCCCAGATTAACCATGTTAAATAAAAGAAAACAAGGAATTAATATAATTACTGTACCGTTAAAAAGATCAAACAAGATTTTTTCACCGAACTCCAAACCCAGATTGTGTAAGGTGAAGTCTTTTGTTAATAAAGTTAAAAATAAATAAATAAATGAAAAAACACACTGACATTTTCTTAGGAAAAAAAAAAACTTGCTCATTTTCTTTAATTGCAAGTGTTTTTTTTTTTTTTTTTTCGTGAATAATTATGCAAGCCCACCTACAAGTGTAAAATTCCAAAAATACGTTTTTCGCAAATCACAAAGTTGGGGGGAAAAAATGTTGCAAGTTTTTGACTTCACATAACAAATGACCAAATAAGCTAAAATACTATTTATTCCAATCAAGAGGAAGCTTAGAGCTCACTAAGCTTTGTATAAATTAACTTTAGTTTTAGTTGTTAAGAGCGGTACGAGAAATGAAATAAACACAAAAAGATACTGTTTCTAAATATACCAAAAAAAAAAAAAAAAATCATCGTATATGTATCAAAATAAATACATGTGTCTCTACATTCCCCCTAAGATGTCAGCAGCTCCAAAAACACCAACAGAGGATGCCGATACCTTGGTAAGTTCTCAGTTTCAGATACTGGTACTGTAAAAACAGATGTTGGTGGCTCTGATTGTACTGTAGCTGTGCCCAGAACGCTCCCAACCTCTATGGGAATTGTTTCCCTGTTAAAGTGATAGGCTTTTTGTCTCAAATTTTAAATCATAATACCTTTTTAAATATCATCTATATACCATTGAACAGTTGAAACAGCATTTACGTTATCTGGGGAGTGGGTGAAAGCCCAGCAAAGACAAAACTGCCCAGATGGGGAACTGAAATGTCTTGAAAAGTGCAGCACACAATTACTCAGCCTCTCTATATTAAAAAGCATTATTAGTATATAAGTTCATACTTCTTTAATCATTTAGTATTTAGTAATCATCCTGGCAGCTTTGTCTTGGTTTGAAAGATTTTTTAATGTATTAAGAAAAAATATGAAAATTAATTATTTTTAGTATGTAGACCACTTGCATGGTATAGTTTTTAATATGTTTCGCTTTGTTTAGTGCCAATCTTATTTTTTGTTTTTTCCCTTTATGTCTGCTATTATTATAATCTCCCCTTCAGTAAAGTGTCCCTCTATGCTTTTGAACACTTTGAGCAATTGTCTCACTTTGTACTCAAATACACCTGCATCATTTGGGTATAGTCTGAGTTGTGATTCACTTCCTGTTTAGATTTATTTAAATGTATGTATTTCCACAACCTTGCAATATTAGCAATTTCCCTGCCTCTCTTTTGAATTTCACAGACTTTTGAATATATGCAAGATATTCGCAATGCAAGTGGAGTTGCATACATGCATACATGCATACATTCGCAAAATCGTTGAATATTTGTCCCTGTATTCAATGATTCAAGCTGATGGTCAGCCACAATCTGTGTTTGTAAAATGGACACTGATATTGATAGGATGGTTAGACAGCAGACACACATACAGAAAGAGAAACAATCTTACCAACAAAACCATTACACTGTATTCTTTAAGTGAGTCTATAATTTGCAAAAAAGCAGGTGCATTGCAGTTTTTTATAGGAGAGTTTAGAAAAAACAGAAAAAACAAAACTATACTTTCTAGAACAGTCAGCTCCTAAAGTTGTACAGTACACTAAAATGTTAATGCAATAAACAGCCAGCAACAAATAATTTCTGATTCAAGATATCTTGGAGTTTGATAGAAAATATAAAAAGCTGTGCAAGTTATTTATTTATGTTACTTATATCTTACATATTATCATACTTTTACAATATTTTAAAACGACACATTCTTTTTTTTAAACTGACTATCAGATACACATTTGCATTTTTGTATGCAAAACTAAGGTTTTCACCAATTTTAAATCAACTTGGTTATGATTTATGTTAGGGTTCTAGAAAAATTGGGTGTAATCTATTATACAAAGTTAGTACCGTGGGTGAAATTTTATGACTCACACTTACTCATTTGTGCAACTCGCTTAAACTTGTTCTACCTAATAAAATGTGATTGCTTAAGCACTATATTTTTTTTTGTCAGCATGTTTCAAATGACTCAAAATGATAAAATATATAATGTGTATATTCATTTTTATACATATTCTATGTTAAACAGATTCATTAATTGTTGTCAATTGTGTATAGTTTCTTAATTAACATAACATTCTTCAAAAACAACAAACAAAAAACTGCCCTTAACTAGCACAGACCCAAATCAAGGGTAACAGTGTTGCACCTGGATAAGGGTGTGTGGCCCGGATTATAGTTTTTCAGTTAGGAAGACATATTAAAGTTCAACTGGGTAACTATAAGGATAGCAGTGAGGATGATACTAAAAGTATCAATGTTACATCACTGTGTTTATTACAGGTAAAGAGGTAGGACGGGAACCGATTTTAACCATTTAAGGACCGTGATCGTTTAAACATGATCATACTGAAGTGTCTTTCTGGGCCTGTGATCGGGTAAACACGATAACAAACTCACTTCAATTTATTGACCTACTGGGCCACCATACATTGCCGTACAGGTTGGAAACACATTTGACTCTGATAGTTGTTTTTTTTGTGTAACGTCACTGAGACAGGAATTTACATTTTACAGGGCGGAGAAACTTCACAGCAGCACGCAGAAACAAAACATCTCAGGAACTTGTTCAGAGATAAGAAAGAAACAGAAAAACACTGTAAATCCGATGTATTCGACTTATAATTTATACTAAACATTTATTCTGTCTCATGTGTTTTAATATATATGTTTTTACAGCATTTATAAATATCAAGAAACATGGATATTAGTAGATAATGTTTCATTAACTAAATGTATCAGTTAAGTTTTTTTCCTTATTACTGATAATAATGGAATGAAAAACTATTATTTTATTTATAAATATTTTTTTTGAGAAAACAGTCGAGAGTAGTGTCCATTATTGCTTATAAAGACCCTGAGAATAAACGTTTAATATGGCATTGCAATCACTCAGGTGAAACAATGTCTTGTAATTTGCCCTAACAACCATATTTTTCAACAAAGGCCTCTCAGGTCATATAATAAGACATTATAAATGTATCTTTGAAAACACAAAGCAAAATACATAATGATAATAAAATACTTAACATAAAAAATATACTAAATATCATGTTGGAAAAAAAGAGAGGTTTTTATGTTTTGTTTTTATTTAACTATAATGTTCCCTGAGAATTATACCTGTTGTAGGGCTAGTTATAAATGCTATAATGTATATAGAGGTGTGTGTATGTATATGTGTGTGTGGCTGTTTGTTCAGGGGTAGGGGGCCTGCAAGTGTATGCTTGCCTAGGACCCAGTGATGGGTTAATCCGGCCCTGGGGGGTAATAGTTGTGTGTGAAAGTGGCACATACTCCCTGCATACCAGAATAAAGAGGCCTGCTTAAATACTTTTTATGTTGTTTGGAACAGTACACATTTTCTGTATTTTATTAAATAACTTTACACGTGCAAAGTTGATTATCTCAAGTTGCAATTTCAGGAACTTTGGGAACATGCATGTAAAAATCAAGGATATCTGAAGGACATCATTCACATAAAGTACTTGTTATTCAGTTTAAGGATTTTCTTTTTCCAGCATGCCAGTTTGAGTTTTGTCAATAGCTTTGGCACAAGACAAATACAACAAAATCAGCAACTGGTAAGCGTATCCTGACATGTTAACAAACTAATGAATAAATTAAATAAAACATTTAAAATAGTAAGCCAATTGGGCACAAGTGGTGATGCAATGAACTCATTTGTGGTCATCCAGCTCATTCAAGGTCAAAATGGTTCCCTTTCACTCTTTTTGTTGCTATTCACTCTCTGCAAATTAATTTTGTGAAAAGTGTTATATGAAACGCATAAATTAATCTCCAATCTCTTTTTTCAAATTAACTCTATTTTAAATTGAAATGCTATTGCTCTGTTTCAGGAGCATTAAAAATCCTAATGTTTATTAGAATACATTTATCATAACCTAAAACAGTTGCAAAATAAAGTTCCTGAAATCATGCAGTAAATTGCAAGAGTTATGAATTGCTGCTCCACCTGGAGTGCAGGTGCCACTGATCACTGATTTAATTGGCTCAAAAAAGTCAAACTTCTTCCTGCTTTTCAGCAATTTTAATTATAATAAAGAACATATAATTCGATTTTCTTTTTTCCTAATTCAGTAAAGAACTTTGTTCACTACCAAATTAAAACGTAAACACAGTTTAAATTGTGAAAGTCAACATTAAGCAAACGGCAGAAACAAAGTAGGTTGTATAATTACTATTTTCACAATGCTTGTAAAGCTATACCCATTGACTGTAGTTTCCTCCTGGGACGTAATTACAATTGGTGAAGAGAAAGAATAACACTGTGATGTTCCATAATTTAGGAATCATAGGTATAAGTGTTATTTTTTGTTTGTTTATTCCTTAAAAACACGCCACAGTCAGAACTTAAAAACTGCCTAGTTACTTTTTTGTACCTTAATGAATTCCGTTTATTTATTTATTTATTCTTATTTATTTATTCTTATCATGGTATAGCCTACTAGTGACTTTATAAGATATCTAACTGCATTTCTTTACTTTTAACTTCACATTGTTTGATTTGGCATCTAAACTATTTTCTTAACATATGACATAAACGTAAGCATTAGATTGAGTGAATACACAAAACAATTCTAAACACGTTCTTCTTATTAGCAGTGTTGCCCTGCAGTGGCAGGCTGAGATGAGAGAAGGAGGTTTAGGGGACCAAGAGGATTTACAGTTTTCAGTTGAGAGCTTAGGGGGTTTGTTGCTGCTTGGTGGTAAACATTACATTTTTCTTTCTTTCTTTCTTTCTTTCTTTCTTTCTTTTGTAAGTCATAAAGTTATGTAATTGTGTGACTTCATTTATGTTTGTAAATTTGACAAGGTCCACCATAGCTACAAGAGAAATAAAACACCATGCATCCCTAAACAAATTACGTTTAAAAAACTCACCTTGCTGGATGCAGATCCTACAGCAGAAAGCGTACGTCACCGTTACCATGCCAACGCAGACCTGATACAGTTTCAACTAACGGGATGTAAAGAGGAACTCGTTCAATCGAGGTAAGAATAATAATGTCTACAGTTTTGACATACTCTGAAGTGCAATCTCTTGGTGTTTGTCTTACTTTGCAAATTCTTTTTTTTTCTTTCTTTCTTTCTTAAACAGCACATTTTGCATTGTGTAGAACAGGACAGAAACTTTAATTTAAACATGGCTGGTCGATACTCTACCTGATACCTGCTATTCAGATATGCAGTTGTGTAGATGAATAGTAAAACTGAATTTACAATAAGTGATATATTTAACAGTACTATACTGATGCGCGGAAGAACGAGTGTTACATGGAAATATGGCATTAAACACTTACTGTTTTTCTATTGTAATTTAGCTTTGTACATTAACATGATTAATTGAGATTTTTAATGTCAGCGTGAAAACGCAGAAATGTACAGAATTTCAATGGGCATTAGGTACTGCTATGTTTTGACACGGGTACAATCTCACAATATATATATATATATATATATATATATACTCGCGTGTAACTAAAAATAACTACCAATTTTTTATGATCAGTACGCAGAAGAATATATAAAAGCTTACTGGAAGAAATTTAATTTGGGGTAAATAATCTAGGATAATTTCAAGGTTTATTTCTGACGATTCAGGTGATGTGGTGTTTTCTGTATTATGATAAGAGTATAATACTACTACTACGACTACTAATACGACTACTGCTAATAGTATGTTATCTAGTAAATCAATCATGCACATATATGATTTAAGGAGTTAAATGTTTAATTAATTAAAACAAAAACTATTTATACTGTATTAGAAACGTTCTGGCTGAGCCAGTCCCATGGCATATTTCGAGTAATACAATGCATTATTGGGGAATTTTTTGCTGCTTTATAAAACAGTTCATGTGTAGTAATCATAATGATTATTACAAACATAGAAAATCAAGATGAACTGCAACATTACTACTATAGACTGTTGCAATTTTGGGTAATGGGGCAATGCCTACATGGTATAACACAGGGTTTGTTTGTGTACTAAACCTGTGTTACACCATTGTAGGCATTGCCCCATTAACCAAATACTGTGATAACACAACCAAGTTATAGCGGTTAGAGTGGAATGGTTTTGACTTGTAAAGTAAAAGATACAATCTATTGATAACAACTATACAATACACAGGGACCTGTTTTCTGAGATGACTATTCCCAAAGTTGCTATGAGTCAGTCATTTTTGTGGTTTTGAAGTTGCTTGGTATCAAATTATTTATTGAACAGCAGTTGGCAGAAAGAGGCTAACAACTTTAACAACCAACTGTCTGGGCTTTTCATAGAAATCTTTTATAACCAAAACATGCATACACAGCATAATGGTAACAAAGGAAACAATTCACCAAATTAAAAACATAATTTCAAACCATGTTTGATTCAATAAAATGCATATGGACAAGAAAGCTGGATGGCTTTTTGTTTACTTTTTCTCACTGAGCAAAATTAAAATGTGAGACGCGTGTAGGCCTAATGGTTACTGCAAAATACCAAAAGCTTGGAGATTCTTCTTTTGCTATAGTCTACAATTGCATAGAAGCTACATGAGCCCTTTCAACTAACTGTACATGTCACTGAAAATATTTGTATATGTTTTAGCAATTTGAATAGTTATGTTTAACAGTGAAACTCTTGTAAGAGGCTGAACTGAATATAATTAAAAAGCCATCATATTTCTAAATTCTATTTTTTTCAAATCATTAAATATATAATATATATATTAGCTCAAAGAGCCAGCTGCCCAACATTTTGATATGTTGTACATATCTTTCTCAAGGAAGCCTGTTTTTTTATATATATATATATATATATTAAATTATATATATATATATATATATATATATATATATTATATATATATATATATATATATATATATAATTTTAATTAAAGTCACCTTTGTCAAAGATGTTGCACCAGAATGAAATAAAGAATAATTGGTGGGGGTTCAAGTTAAAATGTAGAAATGTAGAAATGTGCCCGTGACCATAGGGATTTTGTTGTGGAAGACAGCAAAGGAAAGAAGGTACAACTTAAGTGTGCAAGTACTGTTGAGTTACCACTATACATATTTTGACAGAAAAAAACAAAAAAACGCTCAAGCATTTTGGAAAGTAACTGAAAACACCAATTTCACCAAAAAAACGATTTACATAAAACTCGAAAATAGCTAAAAATAAGCACCGAAAACTTTGCAGTTAGACATTTTAACATTTAATTTTCAAAGATTGTGGTACAGTAGTCTGTATAAGAATACCTGCTAAGAGAACACTTCGCCTAAGAGAATACCTTGTGGTGAAATTGATTTTTCCCCTTGTAAATGCTCCGCCTAAAGGAACAGGAACTTCGCTTAAAAGGACACCTTTCTGGCACCGCTAGCGATTCATTCACAACTGAACAGTAATGTTTTGTAACCTGATAACTCATCATCATCAAACTTAAATTCAAATGGTTTATTCAGTCTTTTCAAATGTGACTTGTCATCGCGAGAGTGTCTTGAGGCACACTGATTGGTTTATTAAATCTTTCCAGAACCGCCGTTATATCATTTTATATTCTTATTTCCACGAGTGCAACAACGAAACCCGCCGCAGTTTCTCTTGCTACAAAAAGTTGGAAATTGTAAAAAAAAAAACCTGATTCAGAAACAAGTCAGCGTGCACTTGCTTCACCATTCTGTTAAATAATTTTGTACAAGTCTTGAATATTGCTCCTGTACAGGTATTCATAATTAATCTAGAGCTGCTACTACATTTTCTTAACGTGCGCAGGGGTACTGTGTTAATTTAGTTTGACATTTTATTAACGTTAGTTTGTCTGTTACTTTATTATTATAATTTATTAACATACACTTGCCTATTGCTTTTCTCTTACTTATTCTGTTTATAGGTTGATGCATGTGCATCATGACAAGTAATAAATATTTATTGATTCATATTGTGTCTGGTGGTCAACTCCATCTTAAAGAACACTTCGGCTAAGAGAACACTTTGCTTGCTTCCCGAGTGGTGTTCTCTTAGCCGGAGAGTACTGTAAGTACTCATTTCATAATCTGATTTCTGGGTATAACAATTCTGTGATGGTGGGTTCGGATGGAACATTGGAAGTGGGAGGGATTGCACAGTATTACCTGCTGGAGAAAACTCGACTTGATATATGAGCTGTTGTATACCAAGTTTCACTTATGCTTTCTTCTGGGGTGGGAGACGTTTCAACGGACGCAAGCTGGCTGAGCAAAAAACACTTCATCTTCATTCCGCAAACTGGTGTTTTTATTTTGTAAATATGCCATCAGGTATTCCCCAATGGGATCATCATTACATTTTCTTTTACGCCGTTGTGGTGCGCAAGTTGATGGAGATGGTGTGTTTTCAGTTTCTTCTTCTGTCTCCTCAGCAGCTTGCTCCTCTGTCAAGTTGCTGAATGTTCTGTGAATGATAAATGTAACAGAAAAAATAACTATTTTTAGGTTGTAATGCAAGCATTTAAGTGAATGTGCTATTATTATTATTATTATTATTTTTTTATTTTGTCAATGTAGTCAACTATCAGATAACACAGCAATATATTATTTCAGAGTGACTATAAAATACATTCTATGGGAAAATGTTGCCTGTTGGTATAGATTTGGAGCCCCGGGATTCTTCTGATACTTTTCCTTATTAACTAAGTGAACTAAATGAACTAAGATTTGTGTGATGTAATTAGTAACTTTGACCATGTCCTTAACATGTGTCTAAACAGAAGAAAGAAACCTCCTCCCTGTCCTGCATATATGGTAGTAGAAATGGCATGTTCTTCACATATTTCCACACTGGTTTTCTTAGCTCTCTGGCCACTTGTTCCCCTTTTCTTTTTGTTTTTTATGAAAGTAAATAGAAATAAACGTAAATAATCAAATGCTTCATTGCTATTTGAAAGAAAGATAGATATATAAAAATAGGTCTTCCATTTGGGAGTGTGGTCTATTAAAGAAAATGGAGGGAAGCCCTAATCCTTTGCATCTCCTTTGCGTGGCAGGGCCAATGGAATATAACTTGAACCACAAGATACCAAAATGAGAAAAGAACATTAAGGAAGATGTTTTTATTTTTTGTTATGATCATTTAATAGCACCCCTTCTCTAATGCACACTGAAAAAAGATGTATGTTTGAAATAAATATGTATCTATATTTTTAATTAAAATGTTGTTTGCTATAAGGCACTATGACGGGGTATCGTCACAGCCCAAGCTGTTACTGGCAGGAAAAAGACCCAGAGATAGAAAGCTGCAGTTGAAGCGCACGTATGCACACGTTTATTTAACCAAACAAACAGAAAAACAGGAACAAAATAAACACAGCACAGGGGCCAAAATAAAAAGTTCATACAAAAGAACAAAACACTTGTAGACAGGGCATTAGTCTTCACTACAGTGTTACAAAACAATTCAAAGATCACAGCACACCCCCCATACCCCCACATACCCCCACATACCCCCCCACTCACACCCCCCGGGTACCTAGGAGACAAGTTGATGTAGCTGTAATATTTATAACATAATTATCACTATCAGTTTACAAAGTGCATGCAAAGTAATGCATTGAGTAGAGTGAACGGATGATTTTTTTTTGGTTAATGATAATATTTATTTTGTTTGTCGCTGTGCCTGGCTGGACAATTTGGAGCTTTGCATTGCTGTTTGTGTAGATGTTGTTTTTTTTATTTTTTTTATCAGGATTGAAATGTCTTTGAGTTTATGGAAATTACATTAAAGTTACTGTAAGAATTATTATGGCAAATGTTTAGTATGTTAATTAATATGCTCCTAGTTAAAGTGTATTTACTGTCATTTCTGAACAGCTAATGTTAACTACTTGTATAGCTTGATGCAATGTTAATTCAGTAGCATTTGACTTGCCATGCCTGAGTGATCAGGGATTGACTAGTTTAGGCTAGATAGAATGCAAGGGAGGGAGAACAAAGGTGTTGTAGCTGTATCTGTACCTGCAACTGCAACTTTGTATAGATCTGATTGAATTATCCATAATAATAATATTTTGAATATGTTATAGTTTAATGATATTCACCAAGATTTACCAGTAACTAATGGAGTTTACCCATACAATACACAACAGTAATTCTTTAGTTTTAACTCGGAAGGGGTGTCACCTCAAATGTTGCCTAGGGTGCTGTTTAACCTAGTGCAGGTGAATAGAGTTTTTACATTACAAGCTTGAAACTCGGATCTTCCTATTTAAAAACCTGATTCTGTGTCTGAGCTTGAATCTCTCTGTCATATATCAAATGAGCAGTTTTCCCAAAGAATGCTTACTGGTTGTGGAGAAGTGGGGCATTGCAAATCAGACAGACAGCCTTTGTCTTGGCTCTGGGTTGGGTTCGTTTAGAGCTACAGTTTTAATGTACAAAATAAACAGAGATCACAGACTGCAAACAGACAATAGATCAACATCTATGATTATATTTACTTTTATGGGTTGCTGTCATGGTGTGGGTGTGTCAACACTTGCTTTCAGTGGCAGTTTTGTCAGTTTAGTTTTGTGGTTTTATGGGTGTGGTGCTTCATGAGAGGCTATCCTCAGAAATACTTGTTGTAGCTGATCTTACACAGCCCTATTGGACTAATATTGGATTACATTACCAAAGGTACCAATATGTAAGAGGTTCGATTTCTTCTTAAAAATAATTAATCTTCTTCAGGTAAAATTAATCAAAAATAGTTTATTCAGGAATCAAATGCAAACAGGAACAAGGAGCAAATCAAAGGTGATACATCAGGGATCTCACATACAAGTCTCAGTTGATGGTGTTCTGAGCTGGCATCAGTGTAGATGTTATTTACTTCTAAGCCCCGAAATTACTTTGTACATCACAGCTAGCTTACGTAATTACCTTGACCAATTTTGGTCTTATTTCCCTAGCCTGATGCATAGTGTTAGACAAAGCACATTAATAGTTAACATCTGCGTTTCTTCTTCACTTTACCAATGTCAGCAGAAACCCAGATAACAAGAAGTTACATTTAAGAACAATGATATGAGTTTTGCTCAATTCACAGGCAGCATAGCGCTATACCCACGCATCACAAGGTCGAACAACAAGACTGGTGATTGCAAACTGCTGATGTACACCAGCTATGTACAGATTAATTTTAAGAGTTCATTAACCCTGCGTTGATTCAGAGCATACATTAAACACAGGAAAATCACACACTGTTTACAGACAGGTTCAATGATTTCTCACTTCTTTCACCATTTAAATAGGAAGCATAATCAACAGGTAGTATAATGGAAAAGAACAGATGGCTGATGAAACAATAAGAGCTCGTGCAATTTAACTGGAAAAACCTAGTGATACATTTGTAAAGTGTGTTATTAGGCATTCCGTGACACTTTGCCTAAAGTTATAGTATGTCACTTTTAACAAAAGTGATTTTAGAACCACTTTTAATTGGTTTGATTATGGTTTGTATATCGGCTCAAAACAGTTTTCTGAGCAGAAAGAAAGGTTTTATCATCACTCCAAGGTCACAGCTGCACTTGCTGAGTTATGAAAAGCCAGTTACTCCCTACAAGGGTGTATTTTGGGCCACGTGCCAAGCAACAGAGCTAGAGAGTCAGGGCAATACATAGGCAAGAGTTTCAAAAGCCTTACATAATCCCCACTTTGAAACCTGAACACAGCTACAAACGCCAATGGTTCAAACATGCTTACCTGGGCAGCGTGACTGGCCTGTCTTAGGTTGTCAGGTCTGTTTTTACCCAATCTTACCTGTCCTGGGCTCCGTCACCTACATTCTACCCAGTCGTTACCTGACAGACACCCATGAGTTGCATAACCTACAGCAAATGTTGCAGCTGTTGCTGCATAAGAAGTCCAAGCTGTTGGCGATGATCACAGACCATACACCGTAAATAGAAAATATAGAAGGTCATTATTAGCAACATAGTAGCCTGGATTATAATCATAATTTTAAAAGATATCTCCCATTTGGTACCAGTATAGAACAGTTTCTCCTCTGTAGCTCCATGTGCCTTCAACAATTGTCTAATCTTATCTTCGGCAGCTCTTTGTACAGTTACCCAAATCTTATGATCTGCATGCTCACTGTGCAAGGTCTGTATGTCTGACAAGTCCACTTTAACCCTTTGCGGTCCTATATCGGACCTGGTCCGACATTGCAATTTTCCCTTTCCAGTCCAATGTCGGACCCTGTCCGTCATCATCAAAAAAACGTAAAAAACAGGTCTCTAGTCGTTTTCAATGGCCGAGTGAGACCGATAGGAGCTGAGAGAAGCCGAAAAAAAAAAAAAGGTGCGGATCTGAGCAATACACTTAGCCCCGGCACCACAGAGATAACGTGGACATAAACAAACAAGATAGCTGCTTCTGCATCCAGCACTCAAAGAATATCACAGACATTTGCAGAGCTTTTTGAGATGTTATAGTAATAAAATAATGACTTGGATTGCATTATTGAGGAGTTTGGTGATAAAACGAGTGATCAAGAGATGATTTATCGGTATGCACGACTATGAAGAGGTATGTGAAAAATAAAGCAAACAAGGGGTGGGGCGGGGCTGGAGATGCAGTACTGAGTGTCCTGTTGATATGCTGTGCCTTGTAAATCTGTTTTACTGTGAAAAAAATACTTTTAAACAGCGCGTCTAAAATAAACTGCACATGTGAAAATACAGTGCCTTGCCTTGCAAGTATTCACCCCCCTTGGACTTTTCCACATTTTGTAGTGTTACAACCTGGAATTTAAATAGATTTAATTGGGATTTTTACCATTTGATTTACACAACATACTTAACACTTTGAAGGTGCAAAATATTTTTTATTGTGACACAAAAGTTAATTAAACAAAAAAAAAGACATTTGTTGGTTGCATAAGTATTCACCCCCCTGAGTCAATACTTGGTAGAAGCACCTTTGGCAGCAATTACAGCTGTGAGTCTTTTTGGGTAAGTCTCTACCAGCTTTTACATCTGGATCCTGCAATTTTTGCCTATTCTTCTTTGCAAAATTGCTCAAGCTCTGTCAAGTTGGATGGGGACCGTTGGTGAACAGCAATTTTCAAGTCTTGCCACAGATTCTCAATCGGATTGAGGTCTGGGCTTTGACTGGGCCATTCTAAGACATTCAGGTTCTTGTTTTTAAACCACTCCAGTGTAGCTTTGGCTGTGTGTTTAGGGTCATTGTCCTGCTGGAAGGTGAACCTCCGCCCCAGTACCAGGTCTCTTGCAGACTGAAACAGGTTTTCCTCTAGAATTTCCCTGTATTTGGCTCCATCCATCTTGCCCTCAATCCCGACTAGTTTCCCAGTCCCTGCCGATGAAAAGCATCCCCATAACATGATGCTGCCACCATCATGCTTCACCGTGGGGATGGTGTTCTCAGGGTGATGAGCAGTGTTGGCTTTGCACCACACATAGCGTTTTGCAGTAAGACCAAAAAGTTCAATTTTGGTCTCATCAGACCAGAGAACCTTTTTCCACATGTTTGCTGTGTCTCTGTGATGGGGTGCAGCCTATTTTGTGGTGGTTCTGTGTTTTTGTTGTATTGTTTAGAGTGGATGTGAGTGAGTTTGGGGTGTGGTTCAGTGAGTCTGTGTGAGGAATGTGTGGAATGTGCCTGGGCTAATGAGGTGCGAATTGCCCAATTAGCCCAGGCACCTGTATAAAATGGAGTGGTTGGGTTTGTTAGGAGGAGAGTGTTTGTTAGGAGGTGAGTGTTTGGAACAGTGAAAAGACGTGTGTGCCACAGTCTCCCACATGCCTTTTGGCAAAATCCAAACAGGATTTGATATGGGTTTTTTTCAGCAATGGCTTTCTTCTCGCCACTCTTCCATAAAGCCCAGCTTTGTGGAGCGTCCGGGTTATAGTTGTCCCATGGAGGGTTTCTCCCATCTCAGCTGTGGATCTCTCCAGCTCCTTCAGTGTTACCATTGGCCTCTTGGTTGCTTCTCTGACTAATGCCCTCCTTACCTGGTCACTGAGTTTTGGTGGACGGCCTTCTCTAGGCAGAGTCGCGGTTGTGCCATATTCTTTCCATTTTTTAATAATGGATTTAACGGTGCTCCGGGGGATGTTCAAAGTTTGGGATATTTTTTTATAACCCATCCCTGATTGGTGCTTCTCCAGAACTTTATCCCGGACTTGTTTTGATAGCTCCTTGGTCTTCATGATGCTGTTTGTTTAGATATGCTCTCTAACAAACTCTGGGCCTTCCAGAAACAGGCGTATTTAATCTGAGATCATGTGACACTTTAATTGCACACAGGTGGACTCCATTCAACTAATTATGTGACTTCTGAAGGCAATTGGTTGCACCAGAGCTTATTTAGGGGTGTCACAGCAAAGGGGATGAATACTTATGCAATCAAGACTTTTCAGTTTTTTATTTGTAAATAATTTTGAAAAATATGTAGATTTTTTTTCCCCACTTCCAAATTATGGACTATTTTGTGTAGATCAGTGACAAAAAATCCTAATTAAATCCATTTTAATTCCAGGTTGTAACACTACAAAATGTGGAAAAGTCCAAGGGGGGTGAATACTTATGCAAGGCACTGTAAATTGGGCCTGACGCGCCTGAGACGTGCTGAATAAATGGACCGCAAAGGGTTAAAATTATTCATATTCTAAGGAATTTCCTCTAGAGTTTGCCAGATATTAGTTTGCTGTAAAGAGGAAAATGTATTTCCATCAGAAAAGTGGACTGTCCCTGTAACATTCATGCACATAGAATGTCCCTCTATCTTGGTAGCATTACCCTCATCTACCCAATATTCGGAAGACATGGTGACGAAGCACCAGGTTTTACCATAATAATGAATAACTTGGAAAATGTGTGCAGTTTTGATGGTCAATAGGGTACATTCACTAGACCCTGTCTTGTTACCCTCATATCCTAAATCACATGGCAAGGGCACTTCAGACACCACATATTGCCTACAGATATATGAAAGACCTTTCACCTCACATCCTGCCAGGGATACTGGGAGCCATGTGTCTTTCCTTCGGAACACGTGGGAGGGTAAGTCCTGGATATTATGTAGTATACCATTGTATAACATCCCCACGTTATTTAAAGCATATAATTCTGTTTCTAAATGACCTGCCACTGGAATAAACAAGGTGAAAGACAAACAAAACAACACATTTTTGTCTGACTCCATAACATTACCAGCAGTATCATTCAGTTCGTTCCAGACCATGTCCCTTTTCATTTCCCATTCCGAATATCTCAAATTCATGTTATATATGCTCGGAATACGTCTCGTCCACATGTAATTAGGGTGGGGGAAAGCTTTTCCTAATTTCAAGATCTGTGACTATGTAAAGGGCTGTTTCCAAATTATATCAGATATGTTTTTACCAGGATTCATTAACCTAAGCAGATCTCCCTTTGAAAGAACATTCGGTATCTTAAACTGAACCAAATCTCTTATCCACAAATAGTCCATTGTAAAACAGAATGGAGTCATGTATGTGTAAGGAGGTGGAGTAATTGGAGTAGAGTGAAGGGAGTGCAGTGATGCAGGGAAGGGCAGTAATGCATTGCTGTATCATGTCATCAGACTGTTGTGGTTCAGCAAGTGAAAGAGGATCCTGTGGTTGCAGTGGAGCAGTAGGATAAAGGCAGTCAGGGGACGTGTACGGTGTTCCGGTTAATGCAGCTTCCTTAGCTAATGTGTCTACCTTAATATTGCCATCAGCTTCTTTGGATGAGCCTGGCTTTTGATGTGCCTTGATTTTAATTAGTGTCACTGTTCTACCTTCTGCCAATTTGCATATGTTGCAATGTAGATGCGTAGGCAATGAATTCTCCATCTGCTGTGACCCAAACCCGTTGTTTCTAGATTGGAAGGTATTCTGTAAGGGTATTGACAACGAAAGCTGAATCAGAATAAATGTTGACAGATCCCTGTGAATGAGTTTGCAGTGCACAGGTGTACAGATGATGCAAGTGCCCCAAACAACGACAGACACAAAGTTCAGGGTTCAAAACAGTTCTTTTATTTCAGGTTGCAACCAGTTAAATAATAGTACTGGCTCTACACAACAATGTGTATCGCCAGCATATAAACCACGGGGTTCAGTCCCGAAATAATACAACAAGAATAACACACAACACAGACACGATCACTTGTCCTGATAGTGAGTGCTCTTAGTGCAGGTGTGGTGCAAGGCAATAATAGTGAAAGTGGTGCAGTGTAGTCCGGGCTTGATGCTGGCCTGTAGCGACAGCTCCTGGTTCATGTTAGCTGTCTAACAATGACAAACACAGACAATTAGTTTTGACAAACAAAACACTTAACACTCACGATATGTTTCTTAATTCTCCGTTTCCTTTACCGGTCTTTTCGATAACCATAACTAAGGAACAGACTACATCATCACATCCCCTGTTATACCCTTAGTCACGCCCCCTGTGATAGCTAGTTCAATCACGTCTCCTCCAATCCATGACTGACACATCGCATACCGCATTAGGGCAATGACTTCTGGCATTGTGACTCTGCCCCCTTCCTGGATGGCTGACTTCCGACTGACCCGGCAATGAACTGCCAGAGCATCCAGTATGAGGCACACTGTTCCTGTTATACAGCGCTCTCACAGGTCGGGAGGGAGATTGTTGACTAGGATTCATTCGCTCTCTGTCACAGTCCTGCATATGTGATCAAGGTTCGTAGAACAGCTTTTACTTCTGCCCCTTTGTGCTGAATAATTTGTTGGACATTGATGTAGTGAGTCAATTTCCTGGGAATGAATAGCAAACCCAGTGTGTTATTGGCCCTTGTCCCAATAGCGTGATCCATCAATATACACTGATGTGGCAGTGACATCGGGTGTGGTTGTAAAGGGAGACTGCAGATGTGTGTGGGGGGGGGGGGGGGGGTGCAGTCATGTGGGGTACTGGTGTATAGCAGGGCTGAGGGAAGCATGGCGACTGGTATGTGTTTACATGACAGGTTTCGTTCTGATAAAGACAGGGTCCACCCTGCCAATCGAGCGTTGGATATGCCGTTAACGCTGCCATTGAGCAAAAGTTGGATAGGAGTATGTTCTGTTTGCACTGTAATGTGTTGAAAACCTGTAATAAATTTGAAATATAGAACAGCCCAATATACAGATAGCAGGTGTCAAGTACACTGATCAAAAGCTTGCTCAACGGCTTTGAGTAGCCTTGAAGCGTAGGCGACGGGATGTAGCTTGGTATTTACTTCCTGTAACAAAACTGCAGAGAGAAGTTTTGGTAGCTGCAGTCTGCAAAATAAAGGGTTCATTAGAAGCCAGATTTCGGAGGGCATGTGCTTCTAGCAGGGAGGCTTTGAGAGATTCAAAAGCAGTCTAATGTTTGCTTTCCCATACCAACACATCCTTGACTTTCCTAGAACCTTTCAACAGATCATAAAGTGGTTTAGCCTTGGATGAAAAGTCCTCAAACTCACAACAAAAATTGACCAGACCTAGAAAGGAACGTAAAGCAGTTTTCAGAGGTTGGCACAGGCAGCCACTGTACAGTTTCCACTTTGTGTTTGTTTGGGGACCGTCCTCCTTCCTCAGTGAGTACCTGTCACAAAGACGGCCGGAGTGGGTGGCGTCAGACCAGAATCAGGAAGTAACACACAGAGAGATGGGGTTTTGGTGAGGCTGAACGCGTGATCGCGTTCAGCATTTAATAAACAGAACAGAAAATAAAAGGTTTGAACAGACAAAAACAGGACACGGCACTGGTAGCCAAAATAAAAAGACAAACAAAACGTACTACTAAACACTTAACAAACGGTGCACGGAGGGACAAACAAACACGGTGAGTACAAACACTTCTAGATATTATTTTTACTTTACTATTTTACGTTCTCCTTCTCTCTCACCCGTTCTCCACTCTCGAACACCCAACCTTGAGTGCAAGAAATGTGCGTCTATATATACTATTGTGCTGGGATTCAATTACTAATTAATTATTCACTTGAATCCCAGCACGTGAATTAATTCTGTGCAACCCCGTGCTCACATATTACATTTAACCAGCACGTGAAGTGATTTGTGCTCTCCTCGTGCCTAAATACAAATCTACACTTTTTAAATACACGTGAAACACAGACCCGTTTATATCCCGTGTACCAATGACTATACACCAACATTTACACACGCACGCAACACACAAATGCACACAGGGACAGGGCACATTGCCACAGTACCCCTAGAAAAGTAACAGAAGGTTGCATTGGTTGTGCTTTTTTGGGTTCAGCTTGAGTCCTGCATTCTCTATTGTTGTCAACAGCTCATCCAGCAGTGAGAGATGCTTCTCCTTTGAGTGTCTGTCAGTAAGTCATCGACATAATGTATTAAACATTGGGGTTTAGAGAAGCAGGACAAAATTTCAGAAAGTATTTGGTGAAAGAGCGTGGGAGAGTTGTGGAACCCTTGCGGAATTTTATTCCAGGTATACTGTGTATCGCCAAAAGTGAAACCAAATTTATAGCGTGATTCTGGTTTCACTGGCAGAGACCAGAAACCATTAGAAATGTCAAGAGCGGTGTAATAGCAGGCAGAAGGGGTTAACTCAGAAAGCACATTTGGGGTAGATGCCACTACAGGTGCGCATATAGGTGTGTGTTTAAGTTCCATGTAATCAATTGTAAGTCGCCAAGAACCGTCCGGTTTCTTGACTGGCCATATTGGTGCATTTACTGATGAGAGACAGGGACTGATTTATTCCCTGCTGCAGCAGTGAGTCCACTGTAAGTGGCTTCAGTGAGATACTTATACTGTTTGCACGGAGGTGGATCTCTGCCCAGAATTTCAACTTGATACTTTGTGTCATCTACACTACCACAGTCGTGCTTCTGTGTAGCAAATGCCCCAATGTGTGATTTTATCACACTTGTGTAAGGCTGCGGGGAAGCAAATAGCAAAGAATGCAAGTCGTATGTCTCAGTCCTTTTAATCGCATAAACAGCATGTGCATCTGAGATACAGACAGTCCTGTCTGTCTCCCCTTTCCAAATACACTGATTGGCGTAGTCTATACTATAACCCCTTTTACGCATAACATCTTTTTTGCATGCATCACTTGTAGGGCTAAACCATACCTCTATATGAGACATGAGGCTCTGGGCAGTCTTTATAGCCGTGCCCTGGTTGTAAAACACTCCCTTCAGTGATTATTTTATTACAAATGACTGCTAAAATACTGTAATCTTTCGTATCGTGCAAAAATACTGTAATTTTTCGTATACTCACTGTAATAAAATACTCATGTCTGGCACACAGACGGTTAACTGTCTGCTGTAATGTTTAGAGACAGTCTGTTCCTAACCATAAATGCAACCCATTTCCTCTTTTGGCACATACATCTAGGTTGTTTCTACTTCATAAAATACTGTAATCTTTCGTATATTCACCAAGTCAACCTGGCCTCAGGAAAAGGGATTTTCTTCAGATGTCCAATTGTCCTGCCCAAAGGTGTTTTCTGGTCGGGGGTCGACATCTTCTGGCTGGCTCGCCAAAAATGTAGAGGTTCGATTTCTTCTTAAAAATAATTAATCTTTTTCAGGTAAAGTTAATCAAAAATAGTTTATTCAGTAATCAAAATGCAAACAGGAACAAAGCAAATCAAAGGTGATACATCAGGGATCTCACATACAAGTCTCAGTTGATGGTGTTCTGAGCTGGCATCAGTGTAGATGTTATTTACGTCTAAGCCCAGAAATTACCTTGACCAAATTCGGTCTTATTTCCCTAGCATGATGCATAGTGTTAGACAAAGCACATTAATAGTTAACATCTGCGTTTCTTCTTCACTTTACCAATGTCAGCAGAAACCCAGATAACAAGAAGTTACATTTAAGAACAATGATATGAGTTTTGCTCAATTCACAGGCAGCATAGCGCTATACCCACGCATCACAAGGTCGAACAACAAGACTGGTGATTGCAAACTGCTGATGTACACCAGCTATGTACAGATTAATTTTAAGAGTTCATTAACCCTGCGTTGATTCAGAGCATACATTAAACACAGGAAAATCACACACTGTGTACAGACAGGTTCAATGATTTCTCACTTCTTTCACCATTTAAATAGGAAGCATAATCAACAGGTAGTAAAATGGAAAAGAACAGATGGCTGATGAAACAATAAGAGCTCGTGCAATTTAACTGGAAAAACCTAGTGATACATTCAGTAGCGGCTGCAGGATTTAATTCTTGGCTGGGCCCCAAATTTTCATGGACGGGCCATGCATGACGTAATGACGTAAACGTAATGACATAATTACTAATATACATACTGAGGGCACTCTAGAATTATACTGTCACTGTGTATGGCTCATGTAAAAAGGAGATGTAGCAGTAAATGGTGTTAAGTTATAAGTCATATACTTTTATGGAATTTTTTTATTTATTTTTTTAATCTATTATTAACCATTTGCAGTCCATTTATTAAGTGCGTGTCAGGCGCGTCAGGTCCAATTTATTTTCACCCGCGCAGTTAATTTTAGACGCGCTGTTTAAAAGTATTTTTTTTCCACAGTCAAACGGGTTTAAAAGGCCCTGCATATCAACAAAGCACTCACTAGGCATCTCCAGCCCCGCCCACCCTTTCGTTCGCTATAGCTTTCACATATACTAATAAATAAATAATAATAATAATAATAATAATAATAATAATAGTTGTACATACCGATCAATCATCTCCTGATCACTCGTTTTATCACCAAACTCCTCAATAATGCAATCCAAGTCATTATTTTTTTACTATAGGACCGCAAAGGGTTAATAGAATATAAAAATGACAGCTTTTGCCAAACAAAGAGCTGCCAATTTAAATGATGAACTCATTATATTAATCTAGCTAGGAAAAAAACGTAGCTATCAGAAATAGCACCATATTCTCCAAGAACACACACTCCACTAAAATATTCTGACAGTCTGAAATCCGATTTACCACTAGCTCGAAGGCCTCACCACAAATTCCATAACGTTAGCTAGCTACGATTCATTACCACACATAAAGCAAATGACTAACAAAAGCTCTCAAATTTATTTGACTTCCCAGAGTAAGCTTAAAGTAAAAAAGCTCTCAAACAGTGACTATTAAAATGCATGTTAGTTCCCTTGTAGTGAGCTTAAAAAAACGTCAGTTCTGTCGGGACAAAAACAAAACAGGAATAGAGGCATGAGTTGAGGATAACATACATCTCAGCTGCATTAGTTAAACTGAATTCAAGTTGATAAAATTACATGTAGGTACTTACAGTAGTTGATTTCAATCGGATGACTGCTTCACAGAAGTAGGCGGCAGGGCTTGCTTTTGAAGATGGTGATGATTTCGTCATAGTCCATAGAATCACAAGTCTCTCTCAAATGATAACAGAAACAGCGAATTTAAGCGAGCTGTAAGCATCGAGCTCCTGGCGGCTGATTTGATTTTGTTTACACTTGAGAAGAGCCGTTCCACTGTGCACGTTGTCAAGTCAAAGAAGTTTCACTGATCCCTGGTACTGGCGCATTTGTTGATTCATCGGTTTGTTTTCTTTTTACAATATTAAAAAGACTGGATTGTCGGGACATAGCTAATGCATGAGACGCAAATACAGCTACGGTTTACTGCAAAGTTGGCTAAACTTTCTGTAGGTAATTAGATAGCTAATTGCAAATGTAAAAACAGCAGCTGCTAGCAAGCTGGTTGCATGCGTGCCTTGCCGTGAAAAGAAAAATTACCTGTACGTCAAAGGCATAGCACGGTCAGACGATCATTCTACAAACTTGGTTTTAATTGTCTAATAATTGGCGCGCGTGGGATTTGCCTTTACATTCGGCTTGGCATGAAAAAGTTAAAATTGTCAAATCGCTCCATAACTGGATGGGCCCATGAGCAAAATAGGTGGGCCCAGGCTCCTCAGGCCCAAGCGTGGCTCCGCCCCTGGATACATTTGTAAAGTGTGTTATTAGGCATTCCGTGGCACTTTACCTAAAGTTATAGTATGTCACTTTTAACAAAAGTAAGTGATTTTAGAACCACTTTTAATTGGTTTGATTATGGTTTGTATATAGGCTCAAAACAGTTTTCTAAGCAGAAAGAAAGATTTTATCATCCCTCCAAGGTCACAGCTGCACTTGCTGAGTTATGAAAAGCCAGTTACTCCCTACAAGGGTGTATTTCGGGCCACGTGCCAAGCAACAGAGCTAGAGAGTCAGGGCAATACATAGGCAAGAGTTTCAAAAGCCTTACAAATAGCTCAAGATTATTAAAACCAGTTTGGGATCTGTAAATCGTTTGACGTTGAAAACTTCATGCTGTCTATTACTGTATTACAAATACCACATACGATAATGTGTCAAGGTTGTTTTGTCATTCCGCACAAATCATTGTTTTCCCAAAATACTCATTTTAAAAATTCTGCCAATTTTGATAACTGGTTCATTGTGCCATATCTGGGATTTTTTCAATACATGTGAGCTGATATATGTCAAGATATATTAAAGGGGTTAAGTGCAAAACATACCGACCAAAAGTGAAACTCAAAAATACAACTCAGCCTTTTACACTTTCTACAGTATACTTGCTGTTGAGTCTCCCAGGTAACTTTGTAGATTTCTACTACGTTTACAGTATGTGGTATACAACTCAAAACAGACCCACATAAATACATTCATAAAATAAGTGTATGTTTGTGAAAGGTCTCATTTATTTTCAATATAAAACAGTTTGTACAGAGCTTGTAAACAAGGTTACAATTTCATATAAAAATGTGTTTTTCCAATTCTATCCATTAATTGAATACTGTATATTTAGGGGGCCAAGCAACGTAGTTGCTGGACACCTATTGTTATTGTTAGGATTATTATTATTTTTATTAGGGGGCCAAGCAACGTAGTTGCTGGACACCTATTGTTATTGGTAGGATTATTAGGCTTCCAAGCCGTAGGCTGGGGAAGCCTATTGTTTTTGTTAGGATTATTATTTATTTTTCCTGACAAAACATGCTCAAAAACTCACGAAATTCGGTACACTGGTAGATGCCTATGGGGGATAGTCAGTGATATTCAGCAAATTTACGCAAGTCACATGGTTCGGCAGCCATATTGGATTTTGCGGAATTTGTTAAAACGTCTATGTATCGGAAACCGCTTACTGCAGAGTTCTGAAAATTGCTATACATGTTGAGGGATAGTCCATGATTGACTGTTAATATGAAGCTGATTGGTTCTGTGGTTTGGCAACCACATTGATTAATGACATAAAATTACCATAAAAATATAAAATCATCAAACTTCAAACATCTTCTTCTCTGAAACCGCTTATCCGATGAAACAAAAATTGGAATAAAACATCTCAGTATGGTCATCTGTTACGCTTGTTCAAGGGAAGGTGCTACTGTGAAAATCATGGCGTCCACGCTGCATGACATCATCAACATACACAACTGGCTATAAAACTGCATATAACTTCTTATCGGCTGCACCAAAATGCACTACATTTGACACGGATGTAGAGGACTATGGGATGTTGTGTCATGGTCAATATGGCGGCCTTTGGTCACATGGTGTGGCAGCCATCTTGGATTTAATGAAAATTTTGGACAATATTAAAAAGTCTTCTTCTCATGAACGGTAAATAGTACAGCTGTGAAAAATGTTGTACATAGTGCGCTCACGTCCACGATTGATTCTACTTAAGGAAAAATGGATCTGTCACATGGTGTGGAAGCTATGTTGGATTTTGCATAAAACGCTTAAACAACAACTCCTCATGAGCCCTTTGGTCGATTGATGTGAATCTTGGGTATACGTTATCTTTGTGCTGTCTGGAAAAGTTCCTACATCAACAAACATGACCGCCATGAGCCAATCAATATGGATGACATGCCAGTTTTGCCCATATTTCACCCTGAAATTACACATTCCCACCATTAGGGACAGCTGTTAACATGGAAAACTCAGCAAGGTATAGAAAAAATATCTCTAAAGCAGCCATTTTTCACTGGTGTTTAACAAGAACAGTTTTACTAACTCGTGTAACTTAATTACAGTGGAAAGGATGATAGTAATTCACACAGTACACTATACAAAGACACATACTGTAAACTAAGAACATTTTTTAAGAACTGTTGCAGCTGCATCCATGCGAAAAAACAAAAACAAAAACCTGCACATGCTTTAAACCAACACAATCGAAACAATGAAATGCATAATACATCAGCTTTACAAGTCACACAAATATAGTTTGCTTAAACATCGTTATCTAATTTTTACGACTGAACTGTGGTCAAACACAGTCACAAATCATGAATCTGTTGCAACAAAGCCGCGCGTTTAACCCATTTAAAAGGCGCGTGGGATGGATGGGGGGGGGGGGGGGGCGTATCTTTCATTGAACTAGTTATTTTTGGTAATGTATAGACAAAACTGTTCAGAATCGCTTGATCTATGAAATAGCATTGTAAGTATAAAGATTGCATAGTTATTCATGGAGAATAAAAAGCGGACATTTATTTATTTATTTATTTATTTATTTATTTATTTAAAGCGCTGTGGGAGCTACAGGATCTACTCGGAGGTAGGCTGACAGACTACTCATATCAATTTATAAATGATGTTTAATTCAGATATTCGTTTGGTTATTTGTATGTTTTAAAGTGTTTCTAGTATAAACCTACCACCACAATGTGTTGACAAGTCAATGGGAAAATTCAAAGTCTCAAAATAAGTTATACGCAGTTTGTAAAACTTATGAACAAATTTGTTTTATTAAAGCTACCATGAATATAACATATGACATATGTCAGTTACGTTCTACAGTTTATTTGAATTATATCAAGTTGTATTTATAGGGCTGTAATTCAGTAGTATTTACATAAGGAATTCAAGTGAATGGGTATACTGTACTGACAAGAATACTTACTGATATGGCGTCTTTTTTTATTTTATTTTGTAACTACATTCAGTTATAATTAAGACTAAACTGATAAAACTTTTATCATTGTGAGAAGTGTTGAATTTAAATCAAGGTAAGTAATGTTAAAACTTTACAATGCATTAGTAAGACCTCACCTAGAATATTGTGTTCAGTTCTGGTCACCTTGTTACAAAAAGGATATTGCTGCTAAAGAAGAGCAACCAGAATTATCCCGGGTTTAAAAGGCACGTCGTATGCAGACAGGCTAAGAGAATTGAATCTATTCAGTCTTGAACAAAGAAGACTATGCGGCGATCTGATTCAAACATTCAAAATCCTAAAAGGTATCGACAATGTCGACCCAGGGGACTTCTTTGACCTGAAAAAAGAAACAAGGACCAGGGGTCACAAATGGAGCATTCAGAACAGAAAATAGGAGGCACTTTTTTACACAGAGAATTGTGAGGGTCTGGAACCAACTCCCCAGTAATGTTGTTGAAGCTGACACCCTGGGATCTTTCAAGAAGCTGCTTGATGAGATTCTGGGATCAATAAGCTACTAACAACCAAACGAGCAAGATGGGCTGAATGACCTCCTTTCGTTTGTAAACTTTCTTATGTTCTTAAAACCACAATCGCAAATCCTCAATAGATGTGTGGCAGGATGGCTTGCAGTGGTGAGGTGTGGTGACGTCACGGACCAGGAAGTAACTGAACCAAAACAATGGATGGGCGGGTGAAACTGAACGCAACTGCGGTCAGCGTATTTATTAATAAACAAAACAAACGATTTGAACAAAACAACAAAAACAAAAGGGCACAAGGGCCAAACGAATAAACAGAAACAAGTATATCTTATATAGCAATTGTTCGTTATATTCTCCTCTCTCTCTCTCTCTCCGCTCCCCGTACTCCCCTCTCTACACTCAACCCCGCAGCACGGACAGCTGCAGGTTCTTATACTCTGGCCAAGGGGTTAACTAGCTGTTAATGATCTTATTACCCCTCGGCCACAGTCTGCACGCGTTTGGTAAAGATGCGTGACTGTCAACTAGTTAAATAATCAGTAGCTGATCAGCCACGCATCCTCACAGGGTTTTTAAATATACAAAACAATAACAAATACACGGCACTGTTATCCGCGCCGCAAACAATAATATGAATAATAATAAATAAATATATAGGGGCAGGACACTCCGCCACAAGGTGGCAACGAAGCAGTCAGTGTATTTAAAAGATGTATGGAAGTTTTTTTTTTTCACTGATCACAATATACATGATTAACCAAGGTGTGCAATATAACTAGCTTATGTGTAATATACATGATTAAGGTGTGCAATATAACTGGGCTACTATTGATGTGCAATAATTACTATTTATGTGCAAACTATAATGAGTTTATCAAGTGTGCTATATATATTTTTTTGATTCAGCCGGATATAATGTTTGTTGGGCCAGATGGTTAACTACTGAGTGCTATAATATAACTTTGGATGTGATTTATTATGAAATAATTTGTTCTTTATTTGAGCCTGTCCAAAAGGTCTATTACCTGCAGAGCACAATAAATGCTCCATTTGTACTGTCTCTCTGTTCCAGCTTCTTCTCTCCTCTGTCCTGTTTATAATTCCTCTGCATAGGATTCTTGTAGTGTTACTCATGAATCGTGCACATGTTATGTCCTAGTAGCGGTTTGCTGACAATTGCATATGGTGAATTGTGTATTTGCCAGGCACCCCTGATAGCCAATCGTTACACTATTATCACTTTCTATTGCTTTAAAAAAATGCACATTAAATGATAGTGGCATTAAAATATACAAAAATCAATACATGCTGTAGACTTTATTTAATATTGCAAAATTAAGAATAGGGCACCACACGTCGATTGACGTTGCGGTTTAAGACAAGAAGATTGTTGAATATTTGGCGCCAATCCAGCGTAGCGGGCAAAGTAATTGTTCAATCGACCTCGATTTTTTATAGACCATTGCTGCACTATCTGCTGCTATTGTCATAGTTCCACCTTAAGTTGTTTTTAACGGCAAGAGTTTTGAAAAATTCCCAAAATTTCCACAAGATCCAATATGGCGGTCCAACCATGTGACTTTTTCATTTGGGGATGCCAGTCTGGTTGTCCAGCCATAGGCACCTACTTACGTATGCGTTTTCATAACTCTGCGATGTTGTTTGTGCGGAAAAATAATAATAATAATAATAATAATAATAATAATAATAAACAGCAATAACAATAGGCTTCCCCAGCCTTTGGCTTGGAAGCCTAATAATAAACACAGCAATAACAATAGGCTTCCCAGCCTTTGGCTTGGAAGCCTAATAATAATAATAAACACAACAATAACAATAGGCTTCCCAGCCTATGGCTAGGAAGCCTAATAATAAACACAGCAATAACAATAGGCTTCCCCAGCCTTTGACTTGGAAGCCTAATAATAAACACAGCAAGAACAATAGGCTTGGAAGCCTAATAATAATAAACATAACAATAGGCTTCCCCAGCCTTTGGCTTGGAAGCCTAATAAACACAGCAATAACAATAGGCTTCCCCAGCCTTTGGCTTGGAAGCCTAATAATAACTATTGCCTATAGTTTAAATACCGATGAAAAGTACCTTTTTAAAATTAAATAGTATTGTCAACTGTTGGAAGTGATAACCTACTTTAATCTGTGTCTGTACAATATCACTGATATCCAGACTTGCTAGGTGTGGGTGTTGTGACAGCTATTTGAGGGCAGTGTGCAACAGGTATTGCAGTGTTTTGCAGGAATGTACTTTGAAGAGATCAACTCAATCAACCTTTCCATGTCTAATTCCTTACTGTCTGTTTTTGGGGATATTTGTGTGCTGCTTAAAAACCCATCTCCTTCACTAGAGCATCATAATCACTAAACATCAGAAACCAATAAGTAAACCACAGAAAATGCTGGTCGTCCCAATGTGCACTATCGTGGTTGCTACAGCTTTCCATGCAAATTGTTGCTCAACAAAGTGTAGATTAATCATTTTGCATCCTGATCCTGTTTAGACCATGGCTTGCATTTGCAAAAATATATAAATAAATAAGAAATTATCATTATGTTGTTCTTTTCTATTAGTAAAATCTTTGGATCGAGCCTCGTCAATTTACACTAATACACAAATTACACAAAAGCTGCCAATCGACAAATTGCCATTGCATCTGCAGTATACCGTGTTAAACACACTTTGAGCACAAAGTACTGATGAGTAAAATACACCAAAACTGTAATTCCCTCATTTTCACCAAATCTACAGTTTTGTTATATTTTAGTAGTTATAATGTGTGGTAATAAAATAAACTTGTAGAACTAGTAAAGTTTAGTTTTAACCATGCTTTTACAGTGTTTAACATAACATTTATACAGTGTTTACATAATATAAAAAAACCCGTCAATTTCATAATTATATGTATACCAGTACATGTTAATACAGTAATCCGTCGCATATCTGACTGCGGTGGGACCAGAGTAAGGGCGGATATGTAAAAAGTCAGATGAATGAATCCTGTTTTAAATACCATTATACACAGCAGTAACAATTACTATATCCACACAATTATTGTTTTGAGATTCAGCTTTTGTTAGGTAGCTCCCCTAAATCCCTTGTACAGAAAGATACAGCGTATTAATGCTTGTGACAGAGTGTGGGTGCGTGCATTCGCTGCTGAGTGACAGGCAGGAGATCGAGATGGAAGTTGAAGTTAATACACATCGCAGGCGAACAGGACTTATTTACACATCAACACACTGAACAGCTCACGTGACATTACCAGCAATGGCAGCGCAGGGAGCACATACAGTGGCTCTCAAAAGTATTCACCCCCCTTGGACTTTTCCACATTTTATTATGTTACAACATGGAATCAAAATGGATTTAATTATGAGTTTTTGCCACTGATCAACACAAAAAAAGTCCATAATGTCAAAGTGAAAAATAAAATCTACAAATTGTTCTAAATTAATTACAAATACAAAACAGAAAATAATTGATTGCATAAGTATTCACCCCCTTGAGTCAATATTTGGTAGAAGCACCTTTGGCAGCAATTACAGCCATGAGTCTATTTGGATAAGTCTCTACCAGCTTTGCACATCTGGACACTGCAATTTTTGCCCATTCTTCTTTGCAAAATTGCTCAAGCTCCGTCAAGTTGGATGGGGATCTTTGTTGAACAGCAATTTTCAACTCTTTCCACATATTCTCAATTGGATTGAGGTCCGGGCTTTGACTGGGCCACTCCAGGACATTGACCTTTTTGTTTTTAAGCCACTCCAGTGTGGCTTTGGCTATATGTTTAGGTTCATTGTCCTGCTGGAAGATGAATCTTCTCCCAAGTCCCAGGTCTCTTGCAGACTTCAGCAGGTTTTCCTCCAGGATTTCTCTGTACTTTGCTGCATCCATTTTGCCCTCTATCTTCACGAGCTTTCCAGGCCCTGACACAGAGAAGCATCCCCATAGCATGATGCTGCCACCACCATGCTTCACAGTAGGTATGGTGTTCTCAGGATGATGTGCGGTGTTAGGCTTGCGCCAAACATAGCGCTTAGCGTTGAGGCCAAAAAGCTCTATTTTGGTCTCATCAGACCATAGAATCTTCTTCCACTTGGTCTCAGAGTCTCCCACATGCCTTCTGGCAAACTCTAGCCAAGATTTGATGTGAGTTTTTTTCAACAATGGCTTTCTTTTTGCCACTCTCCCATAAAGGCCAGTTTTGTGAAGCACCCAGGCTATTGTTGCCGTATGCACAGTGTCTCCCAGCTCAGCCGTGGAAGACTGTAACTCCTTTGGAGTTGCCATAGGCCTCTTGGTGGCCTCCCAGACTAAGTGCCCTTCTCGCCCGGATACTCAGTTTTTGAGGACGGCCTGTTCTAGACAGATTCACAGTTGTGCCATATTCTCTCCATTTCTTAATAATGGACTTTACTGTGCTCCGGTGGATATTCAATGCCTTGGAAATGTTCTTATATCCTACCCCTGATTGGTGCTTTTGAATAACCTTATTCCGGATTTGCTTTGAATGTTCCTTCGTCTTCATGATGTAGTTTTTGTTAGGAAATGTACTAACCAACCGTGGGACCTCCCAGAGACAGGTGTATTTAACCTGAAATCATGTGAAACACCTTAATTGCACACAGGTGGACTCCATTCAACTAATTGTGTGACTTCTAAAGACAATTGGTTGCACCAGAGCTTATTTAGGTGTGTCATAGCAAAGGGGGTGAATAGTTATGCAATCAATTATTTTCTGTTTTATATTTGTAATTAATTTAGAACAATTTGTAGATTTTATTTTTCACTTTGACATTATGGACTTTTTTTGTGTTGATCAGTGGCAAAAACTCCTAATTAAATCCATTCTGATTCCATGTTGTAACACAATAAAATGTGGAAAAGTCCAAGGGGGGTGAATACTTTTGAGAGCCACTGTACAACACAGTGCACGAAAACTTTCGTAGGATCTAATATCTCTGAACTAATCTTCTCTGTTCAATAATAAACTGACATTGCTGAAGAGGTTGATCATGTTGGATAAACAGTTAGGGTGGATATGTGACGGACGGATACACAACAGATTACTGTATGTATATTTTTTCATCATATTAAAACCAAACTTAACTTGGCTCTGAGATTCCATTTTAAACTACACTACCTATTGAGAGAAAAGCAGAGGTCACAATGTCACATGATTTTATTTGAATGAAGAAGTCTGTTTATGCCAACTCTTACCATCTCCAACAAAGCAAATTAAAGACATTATAAGTAGGGCCCTGTGAAAATCGTGATTTCACGGGCTGCGTGGAAATCGTGAAATTAGCCCAATACCACGAATTTTACAATATTCATTTCATAATTATTTGTATTTCATACAAAAAAAATCACATTAACAAAACTGTACAGCTTTGCTATGTGTCTGCAGCAGATCACGTAAAGCAGTATCCAGCAGAAGTTTACACAGCAATGGAGATAAGATCACTACCCAAACTCGTCTGTTAACAGCAAGTATTCACTGAAAGAGAAAGGCGGAAATCCAGAGCAGTACTGTGACTGCTTTACTTGCAAAGAAACAAAAAATGGTCACTTCCATATTCCAAAAGTCCACTTATTAAATTTTGACCTGACAGAGGCATTTGTTTGCGCAAAAATCCATTCTGAAAAATTGGACAACCAGAAGTTACAGAAATTCTTCAGACAGAGTGTAGCAAATGGTGGAGCGATTCCTTCATCAGCCCAGCTGAGATATGAATACTTACCTAAAGTTGCCGAGTATCACAAGCAGGAGATTATGGAATTGGTAAAACAGTCTAGTTGCTTTTCAGTGGTCACACTGACAAGTCGACTGATGCACAAGATCAGTATGGGTTACACTGTATTTGTTTTGCAAGAATGGTGAACATGCACCTGACGTACTAGAACTGAAAGCTGTCCTTGCAGATAAACTTTACCTACTGGCTGTTAATTTCAACACCCTTTCACAAGCTATTGTAAAGTGCTTAAATAAAAATGTTGTTGCCTGAAGGTTCTTGACCTCAGGGTGGGCAGGACAATTGTCTACAAACATGATCACTTTGCGGCGCTCTTTTTTTCGTGCGCTGATCAAAGGCTACAAGCCATTCCTGAAAAAGGTCGCTGGTCATCCAGGATTTTTTGTTGGCCCGATACTCAACAAGCAAGATTTTCACATTACGAAAGCAGTGTGGTTTTTTGGATTTGCCGATCACCAAGGGTTTACATCTGTCAGTCCCAGACATGTTTGTGCACACTGCAATGGTGATCTGATCCTTTGCTCGTTTACCTCCATGGCACTGCTCATTTCCAAAGCAAAATGTCTTGTCAGGAAGCGCTCTGTAAAACAGGCCCGTCTCATCCATGTTATACACATCATCTGCAGAGTATCCATCAAGCAGTAAGGGCAACTTTGTCAGTATCTTTAGAAACTGATGCAGACGCACCAGCTGCTGCTTTGAACTTGATGCTGTGTCTCTTTTTAAAGCATTCTAAAAAACCACTCGAACAGGAGAAGTCTGAGAGTCCAAGTTCTTTGGCAGAATCTTCAGCCTTTTCAGCAAGCAGCGGCCCACTAATAGGTATGTTTCGACCATGTACAAATTTAAACCAATTCAACAGCATGTCTTCTAAATCCTCATACTTCCCAGAACACATTCTTTTAGTATTGGAGACCATGTGAGAATTATGACAGGTACTTAAAATCGCATCCCTGTCTTTGAAATTGTTGATGGATTCATGGAAAACTTTTCAGACAGTTTTTTTTTTTCTCCTTTCTCTGATAGAGCAATTATTTCAGCTTTTGTGGCTAAAGTTACATCTGATTGTTTACAAGCATTTTCTATTTTCATTCGAGATTAGAAACGTTTTGTATCCATACACTTAACTGTTATAATAACAGTTATGGAATGCAGCCGCATTGATCACGTGACCGCAAGACTAAGGTAAACCAAATGTGCCAAAATGGGTTGGTCATAGATTGGCAGTTGAAAGTGATATTAAGTAGGAGTGAAATTAATTGTGTTTCTGTTAAATTCGATTGACATTAACCGGAGTGTGACAATAACAGAAGTGATATTACCAGGAGTTTGTTTCCATTGACTTACATTATATTTGGGCCTTCGACATTTCAATTTGATGATAATAAGTGGAGTGTGACATTAACAGAAGTGACATTAAGCGTATTTGACTGTATATGTAAGGTCAAGTTACAAATCATATTTCATCTTAGTAGGATTTCAGTAATCGTCCATAATGAACAAATTGACTTTGAATGTTGATTTCTATTTATAAAGATTTTGCTTTAAGATATACAGTATATATCGTAATTTTATATGTTACAAAAAGTTTAAAGGGTGTATGTTTATTTTCACAACCATGCACCTGTACTATTGAACGGCACACAGAGCAACTGGAACATGTATTCATTTATTTATTTCTGTTCGTCTAAAAGATTTTCATCAGAGCCTCCCTTTGTATATTATACACTTGATCTTAGACAGGGAAAAGTCAGTGAACTAATCCATACTGCTAGTTTACTGATTTGAAAAACAGTTGTTCATATTAAGAACACCTAATTTAATCTAATGAAAGAGACACAACATGCCAGTATGTGTATGTATCTGATGTAAGCATTCCTAAAATGAAGAAAAACTCTGTCATTCCAAAGTTGCTCTTCTCTTTGACTTCCAGCTTGCACAGGGACTGCTGTCTGGAAGTGGTAACTTTAATTCTGATGCCGTTGATGTGGTCTGTCTGTGTGATCTTTGTAAGTAGATAAGGGTAGGGAGACAGCTTAAAGCAGAGCTTGTTTACAATGGGACAGAAGAAAACAGCTAGACATAAATGAGTGCTGACGGTTTCATGAAGCACAATTGGCTGATCACAGATTCAATGTGACTGCCCTGAACTGAGCGATGATCCGTACAGTATGCAAAATTCACTTTCTTGCTGGTCTGTGCCCACCAGCCTTGCAGCAGCTTTCCCAGAGCCCTGTTAGCTACAGCTTTGAATGGAACCAGAACTGAACAAGGCATTGTTGTACCCAATTCCTTTTGACAACAATCACATTCTTTTAAAAACTTCATAGATTTTACTTGACACCAGTTATAAATGAGGTTTTTTTGCTACAAAGTAAGCATTTTATGTGCAGATTATGGGAAAAGGGGGAGGAATTCATCACAAAGTGTATGTGTTAAGATGACAACCAAATTAATTCAAGGCTTTTCTATTTTGCATTCAATGATTTTATTTCACTGGAATTACTTGGCACATAACTCAGAATTAGCACTGCTATTTTAATATATTTATCTTTAATGAAGTCATGTCAAGAAGAGTTTCCCTTTTCATACAGTAACCCTTATGGTAGTGTTATAATCCCTCACAACTGCCCAACATTTTAAAATGTGGCTGTAGTTCATGGCTGATACAGTTCACATTTCATTTTGCATTCAATTCTACAGGGTTATGTAGAGATAATTTGCTCATTATCAGTCTGTAGTGACCCATTTTAAGAGCAGAAGTATTTTTAAATGAAGCAATGAAGAAAGACATATTCCCTTTTATCTGAAGAAATTAATTGAAAAACATTTTCAAAAAAGTGCCTGCATAAATGACCATTTGAATAGTTGTGGTCAGATGTCATCTCCTTTGAAATACTGTTGAATGTTTTGAGCTACATTTTCAGTTTTTGCTTTAACGATGCAGAGAGACTGAATAATAATTACGATAAAAATATTTGCATACATGCATATCTCATTGTAGTTTAGTGAAGACAGATAGAATTATTAAAACAGGCGAGTAGTAGTTCGTTTACTGTCAGTTCAATAACTAAATTATAAGAAAATTTAAAAGGCTCATGTGTAAAGCAGAGAATGCTAAGGAAATTAGTCTGAGAAAAGATATGAAAAGAGAAATAATTAACTTTTGGTTTCCTTTGAACCCATGAGCAACTAAACATGTTGTGAGTGGTAAAGTCTTACTGTTAAGTGTAACTCGGTGAAATTGATTGGAAAGCAGTGAAAAGAAAATCGTTTTTAAATAAGTTACAATTAGATACCCATTAATCTTTGTAGTATAAATGAATGTCTAGCTTAAGGGCTCTGTGAATGGAAAAACAGATTTACAAAACTCTTCTTTTGAATTCGAAATATGTCTTCACCTCTTTTAATTGAATTCTCATTTGGAATTAAAAACACAATTTAGTTGAGCAATCATTTTGATGAAGATGTTATATCCTAGATACATTTCAAAACATATTGCACTGAATATCAGCAATTTAAAGATTAAAACATTTAGCCATTTTAGATCTCAGACTAAAAGACAAACCACTGCAAAAACAACACTTGTTTTACAGCAGTGTATTTAATAGCATAAAAGCATAATATTGTTTTTTAAAAGAAGGTGAAATTACACACACACACATATACTGATGCACAAAAGAAATGCAACACTCAGGTCTAATGGAATTAATCAAATATTTTAAACATAGATATCAAACAAAATCACAGAAGATGTGAACAAAAATACAGATCAAAGAATCATGATAAGTTTTCAGCATGAAACATAACACACTGTCAGAATGAAAACATTACAAAGTTAGTATCGGGTATGACCTCCCTGAGCATTAACACAGTCCTGGCAGCGTTGACTCCAGGACTGTGGGATGTTCCTCCACCCTTCCTGTGCAGCTGCAGCCAGCTGGTGAAGGTTGGCTGGTCCTGTGGATGGCACTGGCGATTTGGTCCCACAGATGTTCTATAGGAGAAAAAGCTGGCCATGGCAAGATCTCAACATTGTACTCTCACAGACAGCCCGTCTTCAATCATGCCGATAACAACCAGGCGATCTTCATTACGAAAGCGGGGCATGGTTGTACCTTTCGCTGTTTTTGCGTTAATTAACCACTTCAGTGCCCTTAGGACATACCTAGTACGTCCTAAAAATATGTCGCTAAAATGCCCTTAGGATGTTCCTGGTACGTCCAACTCTTCAAGGTGCCCTGAAAAGCTACTGTCTTTTTTTACCATTTAAAAAATCTTGCCATGATTAGGACCCATTCCTGTAGCAAATGAACCATGGGATGGTATGAAAAAGCGTGAGAAAAAGGTTTGGGAGGCGTGACTAGAGAGCTCTGTTGTTGTAGTTTCTGTGGTGAGACAAGGAGTGGTTAAGACTGATGTTCGTTGCTTAACTTTTAAAAAGTCTTCTGTATATATAGCAATACGTTATATCAATTTTGTTTTCCACAATTGACATTTATATGTGTGATATATTCCCTGTATTTTATACTTTTGCGAGTTTTTTCCTCAGTTTCTTTTTTTCTTTCCTTTACCACAATTGAACTTGAACTTATCCCCAGCACAGCAGGGGATAAACAAGGGCTGTCTGTTTACCACATCCTCAGCTTGGATGGTGAAAGCTCAGAGGAAATTAGAGCTTTGCCGGTCACTCTAAGTGATATACGAAAGTTGACCGAAGATATCTTCTTGTAGGGGGTTTAGTTGTTTTGTTTTTTATTCAAATGGAATTTTACTCAGTCCTTTTAAAATTTTATAAAAAAAAAAAACGTGCTTACTATCTATGAGAAGATTTAGTTTTGGTTTCTCTTACAGAGAAATTACAAACAAGCAGGTAAATTACAGTGAGAAAAAAATAATAACCGAGTCGGATATATTTTAGTTTCAACAGAAATCAAACCGATATTCAGAGTTAATATTCTTCGTTAAGAAAAACCTGCATCACACTCAACTACCGTTGTCTCTCCTCTTCTTGTCCCTCCCCATAGCAACCAATACACACTCTTGATTCGCTGGTACAGTACTCCCCTGACCTCCCAACTCCCACCTAATAGGCTCTCTTTAACTGTCAGTAAATGTACTGTATTCAAGCCCCCAAAACACACAAGAGAATATTGCTGCAGATTACAGCCTCTCACAGTACCACTTCTAAAATGCCTTAAATCATGTAATAAAATATTGCAGCGTTTGTAAAGCATAGTATTAATAAAGGCCGCCCTCGTATAATTGCTGCCCTAATTTAAAATAAACGTTGCAGCGCCAAGTTGAATACAGTATTTTTCTATTCTTTTTTTATAACTACCAACAACATATTTTTGTTCGTTGCATTTCCTGTAGCTACAGAAAAACTTGTTTCCGGTTACTGCAGTTGGAAACCTTTTTTATTAGTAACCATTTATAATCTAATAGAAATCTTCCTTACCTATGTCATTTATCTGTAATTATTTGGAGGTATTTGGAGGAGATTTATTGTATTTCAGTGACCTACGCTTGTTTGTGTGTGTGTGTTTTTAGCCTTTTTTTACTTTTGGTTTGTTCGTTGTATATTGTGGTTACAGATGTGCTTTTTGTAAATTAGAAACCCATTGAAGCATGTTGAAAGACAAATTCAGCAATATATAGCTTTCAACATTGCCTTATGAATTAACAGGCACAATCACAAAACCGAGATGATAATGTATGAAGTTACCTTTTTTTTTTGTTTGTTTTTTTACACTTACGGCTCAATATTTTGGTCATCTTACCAGATATCCACACAAGGAAAGTTCAGTGTGTGTTGAACAAAACGCTATATAGATTTGCTTGGATACACTAAAAGGCGGATATAGTAATCGTGATTAAAGGAATGTATTGCAAAAATTGTAGAATTCCTGTGACCAGGGAGGTGGCAACTACCCTTGGAAGCAAAGAGGTTAAAATCATGACTTTTCAAATGGCTATTTATACAGATTCTTAATCAACTCATTTTGGCAATAAACTCAACTCAAATACCAAACACTGAGCACCTGGGGTTTTTACGAAATCACATGACTTGAGCTCAGTATTTTGTTATCCCAGGGAACAATACTACTCAAACAATCAACAAACCTATCTGTTCACTATTTAAAATGTAAATAACATTATGTATGTGCCCAATGAGCTATTGATGTAAAACTTAGACTGTTGCGTTTTCATTGTGCATCATCCTCGTCTACGTCGGCCTTTTTCAATCCACTGCTGGATGAAGGCCTCCCCAAGATTCTTCCACAAAAGCCTGTCTGCTGTGTCCCTCATCTGGCATGTTTCCTAATTTCATCTTGCCGTCTTCCTGGAGGTCTTCTTCTTGGTCGCTTTATATCTCTTGGGATCCAGTCTAGTATCTCCTTGGTCCAGCGATGGGCTGTTCTTCTTACTACATGTCCGGCCCACTGCCATTTCAGTTTTTTCACTCTTATAATAATATTGCATAGTTTTGTTTGCACTCTTATCCATTCCTTCATTTTCCTGTCACTTCTTGTTATTCCCAGCATGCATCTTTCCATACTCCGTTGAGTCGTTTGTAATTTTTGAGTCAGTTTTGCATTGAAGGTCCTGGTTTTGCATACGTAAGTTAGCATTGGCAGCACACATTGGTTGAAGACTTTCCTCTTGAGGCATAAGGGAAGTTTTCCTTTCAGAACCATGCTTAATCTTCCAAAAGCACTCCAGCCCATTTCACACATTTGGTTCTCTGTTGTCGAAACTAACTGTCCTAAGTATATGCAGTTATTGACTTATTCAAGCTTGATCCCATTAACTTCAATTGCCTGTGGAGTGGTATATTTATTGAACATGACTTGAGTCTTCTTCAGGTTAATTTTCAAACCCGCTTTGATGCTAGCCTTGTGTAGTTCTTGTATTGTTCGTAATTCTTCTGGGCATGTTGTAAATATGAGGATGTCGTTAGCAAATCGTAGGTGATTCAAGTAGGCTCCATTGATCTTCAGCCCCTTATTTTCCCAATACAGTGTTTTGAAAATGTCTTCTAGGGAGGCCGTGAAGAGTTTGGGGGAAATTGTATCTCCTTGATGAAATCCTTTTTTAATCTTCATTTGGGGGCATCAGTTTATATATATATAGATATATATATATATAATTTAGTTCTGATGTGTACTGTTTTCTATATGCTATTCAGTCTGTAAGTTTAATGTACAGTGCCTATAGAAAGTCTACACCCCCTTTCAAAATGTTCACCTTTTGTTGCCTTATAGCCTGGAATTAAAATGCATTAAAATCGTTTTTTTTTTCATTTATCTATACATCCTACTCCACAACTTCCAAGTGAAAAAAATACTCTAGAAATTTGTAGAAAATTAATTAAAAATAAAAACTGAATTCTGATTCACATGATTTCAGGATAAATTCAGCAGTTCCTGTAGGTTCCCTCTGCTGGGTAGTGCATTTCAAAGCAGACTCAACCATGAGCACCAAGGCGCTTTCAAAAGACCTCCGGGACAAAGTTGTTGACAGGCACAGATCAGGGGATGGGTATAAAAAAATATCAAAGGCCTTGAATATCCCTTGGAGCACAGTCAAGATGATTATTAAGAAGTGGAAGGTGTATGGCACCACTAAGACCCTGCCTAGATCAGGCCGCCCCTCCAAACTGGATGACGTTGCAAGAAGGAGACTGATCAGAGAGGCTACCAAGAGGCCAATGGCAATTTTGCAAGAGCTACAGGCTTTTATGGCCAAGACTGGTCAAAGTGTGCATGCAGTGTGCAACAATATTATTATTATTATTATTATTATTATTTATTTCTTAGCAGACGCCCTTATCCAGGGCGACTTACAATTGTTACAAGATATCACATTATACATTATTTCACATTATACAGATATCACATTATTTTACATACAATTACCCATTTATACAGTTGGGTTTTTACTGGAGCAATCTAGGTAAAGTACCTTGCAGTGTCCCCCACTGGGGATTGAACCCACAACCCTCCGGTCAAGAGTCCAGAGCCCTAACCACTACTCCACACTGCTACCTATATCCCAAGCACTTCACAAATCTGGCCTGTATGGTAGGGTGGCAAGAAGGAAGCCATCACTCAAGAAAGCCCACCTTGAATCCCGTTTGAAGTATGCAAAAAAATTCAGGAGATTATGTAGCCATGTGGCAAAGTTTTGTGTTCTGACGAAACTAAAATGTCACTTTTTGGCCTAAATGCAAAGCGTTATGTTTGACGCAAACCCAACACAGCGCATCACCCAAAGAACACCATCCCTACTGTGAAGCATGGTGGTGGCAGCATCATGTTATGTGGATGTTTCTCATCGGCAGGGACTGGGGCACTTGTCAGGATAGAAGGGAAAATGAATGGAGCAAAGTACAGAGAAGTCCTTGAGGAAAACCTGCTGCCCTCTGCAAGAAAGATGAAACTGGGACGGAAGTTCACCTTTCAACATGACAACGACCCAAAGCACACAGCCAAAGCTACACTGGAGTGGCTAAGGAACAAAAACGTAAATGTCCTTGAGTGGCCCAGTCAGAGGCCCGACCTAAATCCAATGGAAAATTTGTGGCATGACTTGAAGATTGCTGTCCATCAATGCTCCCCAAGGAACTTGACAGAGCTTGAACAGTTTTGTAATGAAGAATGGTCAAATATTGACAAATCTAGGTGTGCAAAGTTATCCCAACAGACTCACAGCTGTAATTGCTGCCAAAGGTGCTTCCACCAAGTATTAACTCAGGTGGGTGGAGACTTATCCAATTATGATCTTTCAGTTTTGTATTTTTAATATATAATTTTTCTCAATAAAAACTTTTTTCTCCTTAACAGTGTGGAGTATGGTGCATAGATAAGTGGAAAAAAATCCTCATTTAAATGCATGAAACTCTGAGGCACTGACACAACAAAATGTGAAAAAAGTTCAAGGGGGTGTA